>NW_015540851.1:273321-276453 GCF_001515605.1 Sinocyclocheilus anshuiensis | reverse complement strand
AAGTGGCCAGCCTTGCCGCAGTACAGGCACAATCCTTGAGCTAAACGCTCCTGTTTCTGCTGCGGCGTAAGCCGGAGACGACCCAGTTGCATGGGCTCAACATCAGCTGACTGTGGACTCGCCGCATCGGATGAAGCGGACTCCAGGTGGCGCCACGGAGTAGTGGATTGACAGCGTTGCCGGTGGCGGTTGAGACGGCCCTCCACACGGAGCGTGAGATTAATCAAATTAACCAGCTCTTGAGGAAGATCCACAGTCGCTAATTCGTCAGCGATGACATCATCCAGTCCCTCGAGAAATTGCGCGCGTAGCGCGCCCTCATTCCATCTCCTCTGAGACAACCGAGACAGCCGAGCCGCCACCTCATCTCCCTGGGCTGATCGGTCGAACAGCTTCGCCATCTCCTGGCGAAAATCCGCAAAAGTAGCACAGCAGGGAGCCCGCGATCTCCATACGGCAATTCCCCATTCGCGGGCGCGACCTGAGAGGACAGTGAGGACGTATGCAACCTTAGCCTCCTCTGTGGCATAACGTCGAGGTTGCAGTGAAAACACCAGCGAACACTGGGAGAGAAAGGCTTGGCAGGCATTAGGATCGCCATCATAAACTGGTGGATTGTTGGCATGAGGTTCGGGGTCCAGAGGAATACCAGCGCAGAGGACAGGCCCCCTGTTAGCCGCCTCCCGCTGAAGATCATCGACCCGCGTGAGGAGCTCAGCGACTTGGGCATTTAGAGCGCCCACCTCTTGTGCTGTGGTGTTGAGCTGGGTGACGTGCTGACCCAGCAAAAAAGCGGATCCGATCCCGCTGAATCCATCGTGGTCAGACTGTTCTGTCAGGGAATAGGCTGGATTGATATGCAGGTACAACAGAGGCTTTATTGAACAGAGAATGATAACAACGGGTAATGAGCGCCTCCACGGACAGTTCGTGTGGACGTGGAATCCCCTACCACACAGATGGGTGGATAGCAGCGGCTGGAACAAGCCGCAACTGCGGCAGTGGAGACGAAGCTGGCAGGGCAGCTCGCTAATCCGAGCGAGAGGTTGAGCAACCCAATAACGAGACCGCAGAGTCCCAGGGTAGGGAGCAGAGAAACAAGGAGGGCGGGGAAACAATCATGCTGACAATGTGCACATGGCGAGCTGTCAAAACAAGCCACGCACACAACAACAACACAACACCCAAACACAGAGACAGCAAAGAACAGGTGATCAGACCCGAGACCCGACAAATATGCATTAAATTCCTAATTTTCATAAAATATATTTCTGTCATGAAAACTCTCGGAGGGTTTGACATGGTAATGTACATGACAATGTTAATGTGTTTGGTCTTGGCGGAATAGATCTGCTACCCTGCTGAGTACTGAGACTTGCTACTGCCAATACATCCAGAACATGCTGCTGTGAGCATGTAAGAAATGGTCCCACTTCATATTAAGTGTCCCTAATACCTGTGTACTTACATAGTAACTAGATATGTACATAGTATGTAACCACAGTGTAAGTACACATTGGTACATAGTATCTACAGCTGTAATGTTTGTGTAACTACACATATGTAACAACCCACTGAATGGTATGTGTAATGTGACGAGCATTCGGAGCTCACATCAGCGTTGCCCTGGAAATGGACGAGGAACACCTGCACGTGCTCACCACGGGCTGATCGGTCACAGCTGAGAGTCATCAGCCCGCGGCCAGATAAGCCACGTGAGGCCCGACGATGAGGGAAAACATACTCTCCCAGAAGCTGAAGTCTAACGTGTTCTCTCCTTTACATTCCAGACACCAGCCCGTGACCAACCAGCCCGAACACGAGAAGCCGCACGGACTCGCCGACACTGGAACTCGCTCACGGAGAAGCACCGACTCACGCACGGAGAAGCATCGACTCACCTCAGCACCCACCTCCCTCACTTGAGCACTTGATCTGTGAATAAATCCACTCTCCGGGGTATTTATTTGAGCTCTCCTTGTCGCGTGTTCCTTCCACCCCATTACACTGGTGGAGAATGCGGGCAAGTGGTGGAAGATACACCGACAAGTGATCTCTGTCCATTCATCCTCTCTCTTGTGTTTTCCCTCCCAGGCGGCTACTCCTCCCCACAGCATGGACGAAATTCTCCAACGGCTGGCGGAGGTCAGCATCCGCCAGCAGCAAATAGTGGAGCATCTCGCCACTCGACAGGGGGAAACTGAGCAGGAGCTCGCCACCCGCCAGCGCGTACCGGTACCGGATCCCCGGGTACAGGCCGCCCAGCTGTTGCCCAAGATGACCGCACACGATGATGTGGAAGTCTACCTTCAGATGTTTGAGAACACCGCAACGACTGAGGGCTGGGAACACGACGACTGGGCACGAGCGCTGGCACCTCTCTTGACTGGGGAAGCCCAACGAGCCTTCTTCAGTTTACCGACCGCGGTGGCCACGCAATATGAGGAAGTGAAGAGGGAAATTCTGGCCCGGGTGGGGCTGTCTCCGGTATGCGCGGCCCAATATTTCCATGACTGGGTCTATCAACTCCGCTTGCCCGCCCGTGCCCAGGCCGCCGAGTTGTCTCGTCTCGCGCAACACTGGCTGTTAGACGGGGGTCCCACGGCCGCCCAAGTAGCGGAACGCGTGGTGATTGATCGACTCCTCAGGGCCCTACCACGAACCCACCGCCAAGCCGTGGGGATGCGGAACCCCGCTACCACGCTGGAACTCGTGGAGGCAATAGAGCTGGCGGAGGCGGCCCACCGACGGGAGGCTGGGGAGCGAGTGCCGCCTTTTCCCCGGAGGGTGGTCCAGGAGCAACGCACGCCGGAGGGCATCTCACGACCAGTGAGCAGGCCGGCGGCTCCCACTCCGCGGGATGAGCCCATGCCTACCGAAGTCACCTCGAATCCCACGCGGACATGGCTGGCAGGTTGCATAGTACATCGGGATCTGCCGGACTCGTGCAGCTCAGTCAGACTTATCCAAGCTCACCTCCTTCCACCCCGCAGCGAAACCAAGACTGTCCTTCTGATAACGTGTGTGCACGGGGACACGCGACAGGTACCGGCCCGACGCATAACGATTTCCGCCACCCCGGGGGACTGGCCGGTTGAAGTCAGAGTGGTAAAGGACCTCCCCGTGCGCGTC
>NW_015540851.1:268787-271713 GCF_001515605.1 Sinocyclocheilus anshuiensis | reverse complement strand
CCTAAGGTTGAAAATAAATTATGTTTATAGTGAATGCCCCTATAAATGGTCTTATTTTTACGATTTAGTTTTAATCCAAATGATGCGTGTGCTGTGAGTGAACATCAAAGATCACACAACAGAAGTGCGCTCTCTCTCTCTCTCTCCCAAGGTACGTGGTGCGTGGTGGCCAGGGGTGGCACCGGCCTGAAATTTGGCTGGCCACCCCCTACCATTAAGTACGTTGATTTAACATCAGCGTTGCCCTGGAAATGGACGAGGAACACCTGCACGCGCTCATCACGGGCTGATCGGTCACAGCTGAGAGTCATCAGCCCGCGGCCAGATAAGCCACGTGAGGCCCGACGATGAGGGAAAACATACTCTCCCAGAAGCTGAAGTCTAACGTGTTCTCTCCTTTACATTCCAGACACCAGCCCGTGACCAACCAGCCCGACCACGAGAAGCCGCACGGACTCGCCGACACTGGAACTCGCTCACGGAGAAGCACCGACTCACGCACGGAGAAGCATCGACTCACCTCAGCACCCACCTCCCTCACTTGAGCACTTGATCTGTGAATAAATCCACTCTCCGGGGTATTTATTTGAGCTCTCCGTGTCGCGTGTTCCTTCCACCCCGTTACATTGGTGGAGAATGCAGGCAAGTGGTGGAGGATACACCAACAAGTGATCTCTGTCCATTCATCCTCTCTCTGTTTTCCCTCCCAGGCGGCTACTCCTCCCCACAGCATGGATGAAATTCTCCAATGGCTGGCGGGGGTCGCCACCCGCCAGCAGCAAATAGTGGAGCATCTCGCCACTCGACAGGGGGAAACCGAGCAGGAGCTCGCCACCGCCCGCCAGCGCGTACCAGTACCGGATCCCCGGGTACAGGCTGCCCAGCTGTTGCCCAAGATGACCGCACACGATGATGTGGAAGTCTACCTTCAGATGTTTGAGAACACCGCAACGACTGAGGGCTGGGAACACGACGACTGGGCATGAGCGCTGGCACCTCTCTTGACTGGGGAAGCCCAACGAGCCTTCTTCAGTTTACCGACCGCGGTGGCCACGCAATACGAGGAAGTGAAGAGGGAAATTCTGGCCCGGGTGGGGCTGTCTCCGGTATGCGCGGCCCAATATTTCCATGACTGGGTCTATCAACCCCGCTTGCCCACCCGTGCCCAGGCCGCCGAGTTGTCTCGTCTCGCGCAACACTGGCTGTTAGATGGGGGTCCCCCGGCCGCCCACGTAGCGGAACGCGTGGTGATTGATCGACTCCTCAGGGCCCTACCACGAACCCACCGCCAAGCCGTGGGGATGCGGAACCCCGCTACCACGCTGGAACTCGTGGAGGCAATAGAGCTGGCGGAGGCGGCCCACCGACGGGAGGCTGGGGAGCGAGTGCCGCCTTTTCCCCGGAGGGTGGTCCAGGAGCAAAGCGCGCCGGAGGGCATCTCACGACCAGTGAGCAGGCCGGCGGCTCCCACTCCGCGGGATGAGCCCATGCCTACCGAAGTTACCTCGAATCCCGCGCGGATATGGCTGGCAGGTTGCATAGTACATCGAGACCTGCCGGCGGGAGCCCCGGAAGTCAGGGTCAAGGTCAACGGCCGGCCGTTTCGGGCGCTGCTGGACTCGGGCAGCTCGGTCAGCCTTATCCAAACTCACCTCCTTCCACTCCGCAGTGAAACCAAGACTGTCCTTCCAATAACGTGTGTGCACGGGGACACGCGACAGGTACCGGCGTGCCGCGTAACGATTTCCGCCGTCCCGGGGGCTTGGCCGGTTGAAGTCGGAGTGGTAAAGGACCTCCCCGTGCCCGTCATCCTGGGAAGAGACTGGCCAGGCTTTGACAGCCTGCTGACCGCCGCCGTGCAGCCTGCCAGCCAAAAGGGGAGCCGCCGAACGCGGCGTCCGGCGAAAGGGCCTCGTCGGCGCCCCGTCCTCTTGGCCTTGGGACAGTGGGAGAGATGGTGAGTCCCCGTCCCATAACGCTAACCTGTACTATGATGTCTTCCAGCAGGTAAAGGGAGGGGGCTCGTTTGGCCGCGCGCAGCGTGAGGATGACAGGCTTAAGCATTGCTGGACGCAGGTGTGCTCAATAGAGGGCAAGGAGACCTGGCCTGGACCCCATCCTCTCCCACACTTTATCGTAGAGAACGGCCTGCTATACTGTGTCGCCCAGCGAAGGGGGGAGGAAAAGCGGCTACTAGTGGTGCCCCGCTCGAAGACGGAAATGGTGTTGGAGTTGGCTCACAGGATCGAGTGATGGTCCTGGTCCCCAACTCAGCCTGCAAATTCCTCGCCACCTGGCAGGGTCCGTACACGGTGTTAGAAAAAATTGGCCCTATGACGTACCGGGTGAGACCGCCAGGCCGGCGGAAAACGGACCAACTATATCATATAAACCTGCTGAAGAAATGGATAGGGACCAGGGACCAACTCGCCGCACTTGCCACCACGGAACCCGTGGTTGTGGACGTTAACCCCAACCTGTCCGCTGCCCAGAAAGCCGACCTACAACACCTGATTGGTCAGTTCAGGCAGCCCGTGGTCCAGCCCAATTGTTCTGGTTCCCAAACCAGACGGCACCCTCCGCTTCTGCAACGACTTCCGACGTCTCAACGAAGTGTCAGAATTCGACGGTTACCCAATGCCCCGGGTGGACGAGCTCCTGGATCGCCTAGGAAGGGCCCAGTACATTTCCACTCTGGACCTCACCAAGGGATACTGGCAGGTACCCCTCTCTGAAAATGCAAAACCTAAAACGGCTTTCTCTACTCCTAGTGGCCACTGGCAGTACCGGACCCTTCCGTTCGGCCTACACGGAGCCCCAGCCACATTCCAACGGTTGATGGATGTCCTGTTACGGCCGCACCAACAGTATGCCGCTGCCTACCTGGATGACGTGGTGATCCACTCAGAGCGTTGGGAGGACCACC
>NW_015540851.1:259870-260261 GCF_001515605.1 Sinocyclocheilus anshuiensis | reverse complement strand
CGGAGCCGGTCCTGCGCGCCCCGGACTTCGGCTGCCCCTTCCTGTTGCAAGCGGACGGCTCCGAAGTGGGATTGGGAGCGGTCCTGTCTCAAGTCCAGGACGGTGAGGAACATCCCATGTTATTTATTAGCAGGAAGCTGACCCCACCCGAGAAAAATTATGCAACCGTGGAAAAGGAAGCTCTGGCGGTTAAGTGGGCAGTCCTGGAGCTGCGTTATTACCTCCTCGGCCGCAAGTTCACCCTCATAACGGATCACGCGCCCCTACAATGGATGGCCCGGGCCAAAGACACCAACGCCAGGGTGACACGGTGGTTCCTCGCGCTCCAGGACTTCCACTTCATTGTCCGCCACCGCGCCGGAGCAGCCAACGCCAATGCCAACGGCCTGTA
>NW_015540851.1:238477-259744 GCF_001515605.1 Sinocyclocheilus anshuiensis | reverse complement strand
TTACTCTCCCAGAAGCTGAAGTCTAACGTGTTCTCTTCTTTACGTTCCAGAAACCAGCCCGTGACCAACCAGCCCGAACACGAGCGCCGCACGGACTCACCGACACTGGAACTCGCTCACGGAGAAGCACCGACTCACGCACGGAGAAGCATCGACTCACCTCAGCACCCACCTCCCTCACTTGAGCACTTGATCTGTGAATAAATCCACCCTCTGGGGTATTTATTTGAGCTCTCCTTGTCGCGTGTTCCTTCCACCCCGTTACAGTAAATACAAATGTGTAACAGGACACCGGTATCAACACTTTTTGGTAATGAAAGTACAAATGATTGGTAACAACACTTTTTGGTAATGAAAGTACAAATGTGTAACAGGACTAACAGCACTTTTTGGTAAAGAAAGTGTTTCACTTTATATTAATTAAACAATTCCTATGGATTTACCATGTAATTACTCTGATTTTACACAGCAGCGCCCAGTAAGTTAGGCTTTACATATAAATTGTGATTGGTGTCCAGAATGTTACACTTTATATTAAGTGGAGTTATCATGTAAGTACACTGGTAATACAGTGGTGCACCAACTCCACCAACTTCTGATCCAACTCCTCCCACTTTACATATCCCTAAACCTACCCATTTCCACCCCCTGGATCCCATTTCCACCCCTAAACCTACCCATCTCCACCCCCTGGATCAAATTGTTCCAATTAATCTTATACATATTGTTGTTACAAAATGTAGTTATATATGTCCTGTTATACATTTGTACTTGCACAAACCATTCGGAGGGTTGTTACATGTGTGTAGTTACAGAAATATTACAGCTCTAGATACTATGTACCAGTGTGTACTTACACTGTTGTTACATACTACGTACACATCTAATTGCTATGTAAGTACACAGGTATTAGGGCCACGTAATATAAAGTGGGACCTAATAAATACTACTGTTGCACATAACATATATGAAATAACCCCCATATAGCATACATCAATCACCCCGTAGCAGATCTATGAAAGTGGAGCTGGGGAAGGTGGAGGGTTTCTGAAGCGCGCTGCAATTAATACAGCAAGCACTAGCCAAGTATTTGAATGTTGAGCAGCAAGCTCATTGTCTGCTGATACAAAAAGAACCAATCAGCTGAGCAATGTGATAATGATGCATATAAATTGATTGTCTATATCAATAGATTGTCTGCATATAAATACTTGGGTGTCTAGTGGACGCTGCTTTATCATGGAGTGCACATATAGAGTATACAGCGTATTTATTTCCTCAGGAGACTAAGGTCTTTTGGAGCAAACAAACAGATTTTGCTCATGTTTTTTTCAATCTGTAATACAGAGTGTTGTACAATATGGAATATGTACATGGTATAGCTGTCTCTCTGTTCAACTCAAAGCTTGACTGGCGAGATTGATATTAACTGTTCTAAGATTGTGGGTCAAATGCTTGAGCCAAGTTTTCATGACAGGTAAAATTATGTCTGATTCTTCCCATACTCTGTATGAGGAATGTCAGCTTTTGCCACCAAATAGAAGACTGAGAGTACCATATGCCACAATGAACAGATTACGGAAATCTTTTGTTCATCAGTCAGTAAAATTAATTAATCAGAATAATCAGAATAGGGGTCTAAGTAGGCAGCAAGATTCTGAGGAATGGAAGGTACTTAAGTATTTGCACTGCAGATGGATGTGTACTAATGTGTACTTTTGTGTGTGTGTATTGTATTGTGTAACGTATATTGCTGTGAATTAATGTTAGACAGTAAATGCTATGGGATGCGAGACAATTTTTGGAAGAAATTCCCACAATAAAGTGAAATTGAAAATGTAATTGAATGATGTCATTATGTATATACGACTGAATTTGACCTATCGGACTGAGCCATCTAGAGTTTCATTCCAGAACTTTGGATGTAGAGATTTCTTGGATTGTTGTTTGCCTGTACTTATTAAAATGTGCTTATTTGATGCTCTAATGAATTTCTAAAACTATTCTGTCTAATTAATCTCAAGATCAAAGCCATTAAGCTTTGGTACTGACATAAAGAGTTTGATGTTCTGTACTAAGTTATGATTGCTGCAGAACTGCATCACTGGAAAGGGAAAGAACAGGACTGATACTTGTGGTTAAAGAGAACATAAACTCTCTTGTTCTGCTTTGGTTCTCTAAATCAGGGCCAACGCCCTTGGGGGATAGAGGGCAGCATGTATATAAAGTATATAAAGTTTTATCTCTTATCTGTCTCTCAAAAACTCCAAACTGCCTGGCAGAAATCCAATTAGCACTCTTAAGGCATAAGAGGCAGAAGGGGCTGACCTAATCACAGTGGAGATGCTGCCTAACAGATGGCATTATGGGATGTGGGGAGAACTGGGGGGATTTGTCAGTGTGCTGCTTGTTTTGCTCCTGGCTGATTCCAAAGGTGTTACTTTCAGGAAGCTGATGTACTGTGAGTGGTGGAAAGGAAGGGAGGAGGAGGAGATACAGCGAAGAACTATTCATGCTGAAGTATAAAGCATAAAACCCCAGGAATCTACTGGATTGAATCTTGGGTATTAATGAGTATGAACTTAGGAGTTAAGTTCAACTGGTGTATTGCACAATGAAACAATGGTTTAAAATTTAAGTTCTGGGTTTAGATGTTCTTGGTTGTTTCACCCTGTTTTAAAGATCAACCTAGGCCACATTTACACTGTAAAGCCTAATTCTTAGATTTAATATTTTATATGTATATTAAAGCTTTAGGGTGTTTCCACATATAGTGCAATTTAAAGTCTGCATTACACATCTATTGTTCCCTTCTGTGATGTATATCCAGGTGAAGTGCCTTCTCGAACGAAAAAAAAAGTAGAGCAGGACTGTGTGTCCTTTTACTGCCATGAACAGAAGAAAGAAGTGCAACGGGTCATACAGATATGGAACTGTAAATGATGAGTAATTGATGCGAGTTTTGAACTATAAAATATGTTTGGTATCTATGAGTTCTAGTTTTAATTTCCTGAATATTCATTCATTCCATTTAATTTTCTGAATATGCATATACTAAAAGTCTTCGAAGGACCCCTAAATTTACAACCCCAATTCCAGAAAAGCTGGGACGTTTTGTGAAATGCCATATAATCAAGAATATGTTATTTGTTCATTCTCTTTCACTTTTATTTAATTGACTAAAGTACAAAGAAAGAAATTTTCAATGTTTTCACTGGCCAACTTAATTTTACTTTGTAAATATAAACAAATTTAGATTTTGATGGCTACAACACACTCCAAAAAAGTTGGGACAGAGGCATGTTTAACACTGTGTGAATTCACCTTTCCCTTTTAATTACACATTTGAATCATCTGGGAATTATGAATGTTCATTTTTAAAGTTTTGCAAGCAAAGTTTTTGCCCAGTCTCGCTTGATGCAAGACTTCAGCTGCTCAACAGCCCATAGTCATTGTTGTCTGATTCTCCTTTTCATGATGAGTCATATATTTTCATTAGAAGACAGATCTGCTCACATCCAGTCATATCCACATGTGTCTACGGAACCACGCTGTTGTAGCACATGCAGAATGAGACCTGGTTTTGCATCTGTCGCTTTTGAAGGTCTGGAAGAACTCAGTGTCCTTTTTACCCAGAAACAGGTTGAAATGTGGACTCATCTGACCACAGCACACACTTTCACTGTCTTTTTGACTATCTGAGATGAGCTCTGGCCCAGAGAACCCTGCAGCATCACTGCATAGAATTAATGTATAGCTTTCTCCTAGAGTAAAAGAGATTCAAGTTACATTTATTGATGCAGCGGAAGATTGTGTTAAGTGACAGTGGTTTTCCGAAGTACACCTGAGCCCATGTGGTTATATTATATTAACATCGCAGCATGACGGTTTCTTATGCAATGCCATCTGAGGGCTCAAAGGTCATGCACATTCAACTGAGGTTTCCTGCCTTGCCCTACACAGACTGAGATTTCTCTGGATTCCCTGAATCTTTTCACAATATTTCACATGAGACACTTCTCTCATGAAATTTGGCACAAAGTGATGAGCCATGATCCAGCTTTGCTTGCAAAGACCGAGATGCTCCTTTTATACCCAAACATGATACCCTCGCCTATAACCCATTCACTGTGAACTGTTTCAGTTTAATTTGGATATTCTATATCCTTTTCACTTTTATTTTGCCTCTGTCACAACTTTTTTTGGAGTGTGTTGCAGCCAACAAAATCAAAATGTGTTTTTATTTACAAAATACATTTAAGTTGGTCAGTGAAAACTTTGGCAATCTTTTCTTTGAACTTTTGATTCAAGGAGAATTAACAAATTACAGATTCTCGAATTTATTACATTTTACAAAACATCCCAATTTTTCTGGAATTGGGGTTGTCCAAAACAGCGCCGATGCGCATGGAAATTTCTACGGCGTATTTACCAACATCACGCAAATTAAAGAACACAGACGCAACATCTAATTTACATATCGTCCGACGCAATACACCAAGCGCAGCACGAATTAGCGTAGTCATAAATAAAGAATAAAGAAAAAATAACCGGAGGCCAAAAAATATAGGGTTGCAAGAAGCTTTGATAGACCTGGCATTGCGTGAATCCTAGTTGAGGGTTCCAAGTCGTTTTTTATTTCCTGAAGCAACTTAAAAATAACATGGTTTGCCAAAGGATATGTTCGGATAATGTGTTCTTCTGGCACCAAATAAATTAATACGTGTGGAAAAAAATCCGCTCCCTTCTACCACACGCTCTCCGTTCTCTGTGCCTCTTCCTAGCAACAATAATTGCAGCCATTTGCGTCTTTAGTAAAACAGTAAAATTTTAACGCCAAAAGACGGTTTGCGCTGGCGCAAGCTTATAGTAAAACTGGCCCTTAGTCTTATTAATTCAAATATTAATCTAATTATTTTTACAAAGATGCGTTTGAACTAAGAGACTAAAGTTTCTTCGACACCGATAGCCTCGTGGGCAGCACATCGATATACAGCACCGTTGCGCTTTGGGCATCCCAAGTTCGATTCCTGGCTCGTGGACCTTTCCCGATACTGTCCCTTGTCTCGCTCTCTCCCACTCCGCCTCTTGCCCTCACAAAACACAAAAACGAGTAGTCACGTAACAATGACAAAAATATTTATGAATAACAGAAGAATCAGATATGAGTGTTTAGACATAGCAGGTCAAATGCCAAGATACAGTATTAGATACATATCAGATTTAGAACCATTTCTGAAAACGGTCCAAATCGGATGCAAAAAAAAATACAATTTCATATGTAACAATATCCATGCAAGATATTGGTGAAGGGGGAAAAAATCGTAATTGATTTACCATGTAAAAATGGTGATCAATACACTAAAAATAAATAAATAGAAGGAAGAAAGAAAGAAAGAAAGAAAGAAAGAAAGAAAGAAATTCAGTATTTCACTTCTTTAGCTTGTGTACTACTTGTGTACTACTTGGTGCTTGATTAAAAATATTGTTTTATGATAAATCGCTTTGCGATATTCCTTTCCTTATTTCTAAATAACTACAAGCTGCTGCAAAATCAATTAATGTAAATGTTTAAGCTAGTTAGTGTTGGTCTAGATCATCAGTAATCATAACAATGCTGTTGACCAAATGTCAACCATTTTGTGGGAAAGTTTACCAGTTAAGCTAGTTAAAAACCTTTGAAGTGGCACCTACTACTTGCATCATTCAAAACTCATATCCAAGTCTTTTCAACAGAGCAGTGTTCACTCTCGATCATCTGCCACATTAGCATCTGTGTATATATCTGCCATTTTCATTGCCTGACTCCATTAGCGATGACTGTATATCTTTAACTCCATATTGACTTTCTTTCATCTTCTGGTGGAAACTCTATAGCTGTAGATTACAGACTGACCCTACGGCTCCCTGCTCAAGAAGAGAGAGAGAAACTCATGCCAGCTGAAGGTATAAGACACACACACATAGAAAGGCCTTTGACAGGACGAGAACATGCTGTCATGTCTCCTATAGTCTGAAAGTGTCTAAAGCATTCAGCCAAGCACATGTTCCCTCACCCACTCAACACCGCCTCTTTCTCGCTCACACACACACACACACTCAATTATACACGTGTGTATGATCTCCCAAGAATGAGTAAGTCTGTGCTCTCTGGAGACGAGCGGTTTATCAGCTTATCGCTGCTAACTGACGCAGCTTTCGTTCCTTCTTTCTATCTCCTTATATTCCAGCACATTCAAACTGACTTATTGTCCTTCCTTTCAAAGACAAGCCTCCTCTAAACACCTGTTTCACGGCGAGCATTGCAGGTGAGCTAAATCCACATCTCCACCGTCATTAAGAAAACACAAACCCTGAAGAGACCAACAGGAGGGAGGATTTACACCATAGGATCATTTTCTGTGTCTGAATGCAAAATCGTGATGTGTGTGAGAGGTTTTACCATCTAATTTGGCTCTACCTGGGCTCCATGTCCAGACACCCGATACCACACACAGCTCAGCCGGGCAGGTAGAAGAGCAAGTGGAACGGATCAATACACTTGTTAAAGATTGCAGATAATGAAAATATGGAAAAAAATATTCTCGGCCATCAATTTTTGATGAGAAGAAAGCCCATGGATGCAAAAAGACCCAAAAGACGCGACTGTAGAAATAGTATACTGGATAAATAATTGAATGAGTATCCTCATTGATTTGTCAGTCTTATTTATTTTTCATCGTCTTCAACTCTTTTTTTAAAGGCTAAAATCTAAAACAATGGATCTGAAGGTCATAGCTGTCCATCATGCATTTGCATTCGGTTCTGTTTTATCTTTGTAAAGCAAGCTGTCAACAGCATTAAAGGGATAGCTCACACTAAAATTAATCATAATTTACTAACCTTTATGCGGAAACACAAATGAAGATTATGCATTGAAAAATTCATCAGTGTTTTTTATCCTTACAATGAAAGTCAGTGGGGTTCAGAGCAACACTGAAACTGAAATTATTAAATGGATTCCACCTTACTGTGACAATAAAACCCTCCTTACCCTAACCCTACCAGATACTTTATTTTCAACTTTTTGATTTTTTCCTTCAATTTTATTGAAAATAAATGTCTTACCGATGTGATATGAGATTTGAAAAGGGAGAAAAAAGTTTGGCCAAAGGTAAATTCGAACTCAGGTTGACTGCGTCAAAAAGCATGTGCTTTACCATTGATGCCACCAGAATTGATGTGCAACAAGTGTCTTTTGTAGTGTTGACTAGCCCAATCACATGTTGGTGGGTGGAGTTAGTGTAAATAGCCTATGCCAACAAGGCGGGCTATTTGCACTTAGTGTAAATAGACACTTGTTTTTTTGTTGTTCTTGTTTTTTTCTTAGTTTGAATAACTAATCTGAATATAATTTTTTCCCCATTAAGATCTATTGTGGTATGGAAAGGTTCCGTGAATGAAAAAAAGGTTCTTCATGGAACCATAGATGCCAACAAAGAACCTTTATTTCTAATAATGTAGGTTTGGAGCAACATGAGGGTGAGTCAATGAAGACAGAATTTTCATTTTTGGGTGAGCTATCCCTTTAAAACTGTTGAGATGAGGAATAAAAAATGCCCATTGATCTTGCATGTCATATTTCAGTGCTTTCCTTTCCAATTATAAGTGCATTTCTAAGCTAGCAAGCATCCTGTATCGTCTAGTTACGCCTGAGACATTTTGCAGAGGTTTAATGGTTTGTGCAAGACTGGCTAATTTACTTGAGTCTAGTTCTACAGATGCTTGAATAAGATACAAACAAAATACTTCAGAAATCAGATCTCATCATTGTACTATAAATGTTTGCTTTTAGATCTCCATGGGAACAGCATAGGAAATATGTCATTAGAATGCACCTTTTCCAAAGGCTTTCATTAGCTCAAGCTTAGTTTCAAACGCTAAGGGGGTTTAATAATATGTAGACCAGATGATGCTCTGCACGAAGGCGAGAAGGAGACACGTTGAGACTTGCATGGAGGCATTGAAAATGTCTGCTGCTCCGTCAAGATTACCTTTACATCAAACAGAGTAACAGCTGAAACTCCCAGAGAGAGAGAGAGAGAGAATTTAGTATACTACAGAATTTAAATATATGCAGAAACATCCTACACATTGCAAGGGGGGGAATAAATATATAATGTGGAATAAAGCAGTTGGAATAAAGTAGATAGCCACTAATAATTAATTAATATCATAAAGACTGTACTTAGTTCCCGATTTAAAGTTAGACTTCATAACAGCATCCCCCCACTTCATAACAGCATCCCTCCAAATACGATATATGCTCTTAATCAATTACAAACTTCCTCAAGCTGACTGAAGGTGAAAAGAATCAAGCTGTGTTTTGAAAAGCTTCTATAAAATGAGGTCTACAATACCCAGGGAAAGCTATTCTTCAATGAAAGTTCATGATCTTAAATGTGCCATCTTTTCCTCATCATGAGCTGTCATGTGACTCTCTCTGGAGCAGAGGAACATTTACATCACGGCATCGCTGACACTACAAGAGCATTCAAAGTCCCAAATCTTTCACTAGCCGCTATCCTGAGCTGTGAGGTCAAAGATAGCAGAAAAATGTCAATAATGTCCAAGTCAGTTTCACCCAAGGAAACAACTTCATCTTAAATTATTTATAAGATCTTGTCAGAATATTACAAAACAAATTAACTTGCACCATTGAGCATTGCCACAAAAAGCACAATTTTGCAGAGTGCAAGTTACAGATGTTCAAAATCAGGCTGTGGTAAAACATCTGCTATAATATAATGGAACTTTTGAAAAGCTATCAATTCACAAAAATCCTATTTAGAACTATATAGTATAGTTTCAACATCTACTAGAAGGCACTCAACTGTATTAGGTTAATCAGCCAAACCTTGACCTTTTTCTTTTAAAGCAGCCAGCAATATATCAAGATCATTGTTTAAGATACAGTGTGTAACAATCTATCGTTTGCCATCACACACTATCAGTAATAAATGTGTGTTTATATGAGTATATATAGATATTATATTTTCTGCCCTACTTTCATCACCCCACCATATCTAAAAATATATTTTTGCACTTTATTCAATATACTATACTTTCTCCTTAACTTCTAACTGTGTTATGCAAGGACTTAATGCTGTAGCAATATTGCAGTCCTTTACACTTATTGTGTGTCTCAGTGTTTTAAAAGGTCTGGTTGGAGTAAACGATTAGCTAAACACTAAAACATCCCAATTCCACTTAAAATTGGTTGATTCATTCAATTAATTAAACTCCAACCTTGACTGTAAAGTGTTTATTTCTACATTACAAGAAATACTGAAATACAATGCATAGATACTGTATAAGCTAGAGTTCAGAGGTTTTTATTTAAAAGAGCTGTTTTCTATGATTAAAATTAAAATTATTCCTGTGATTGCAAAGATGAGTTTTCAGCATCATTACTCCAGTATTTAGTGTCACATGATCCATCAGAAATCATTCTAGTATGCTGATTCGGTGCTTAAGAAACATTTCTTATCAATGCTGAACATTGTGCTGCTTAATATTTTTATTTTATTAGTTCAAAGTTCAAAAGCTCAAAGTTTAAAAATTATTTTAAAGTTCAAAATACCAGCATTTATTTGAAATAGTCAAATAATAGCAATAGTACACATGAATAAGACGATAGATCAGAGATTGTGTAAACCATCACTTGCCTTATAACATCAAGCCTTTTGAAAATTAACCGGAGAGGTGGAGGGTGGCAGAGTTCTTGCTTTTCCTCATCAGTGGAAACGATTCCCATGTCCGCCATTGAGTGAAGGGCAGTGGAGATGAGAAGGCAGATTATGCTAAAAAATAAAGGAGAGGAGAGATTGTTTGCAGCTTAAAGGGTACGCTTCATTTCTCTTCATTTACTCTGAATTACCCCGGAGTCCCTCGGGAGGCTTGTCTTGCCCGGTGCCCTTCAGTTCATTCTGCAGAGCCTTGAGAAGTTACTTTGCCTTATAGGAAACTTACTTTGCCTTATAGGAAACTGAAGACCCGTTGCAGGTAGAGGTTATGCAAAGTTAAATGAATTCTGTCTCCACACCAGCTGTTAACCTGTGGTAGATAATGATCGTGAGGGTGAATATGGTGGTTCAAATACACAATAGCAATCATTGTAAACACCACAATTTTGCTGCATGAAATTACTCATACATTTTGATAATACTCACACAGTTTCATAACCAGAGATATAATTGCACTTTGTTAGCTAAATTATTCTCAAGTATTGTTCCACCCAGTTCTAATATTTATCTAAAATGTATAACGTCCTCGTGGCTTATTTACAGAATGCGTAATTCTTTTTGTTCCTCCATTCAAGTCAGAAGTGCTGCCATCAACTGTGTGACATCTTAAATGCATCTCTTTGATCTGATGTGCCTTTGATCTCCTCTCTGCTTTCTTCTTTGAATTGTAGGATATTCACTTTTGATTAGACGCAATACACAATTTTTATCAAGAGTGCATATGGATTGAAAGGTCAGACAGTAGCATATTTATAGACTCAATCATTGTAATTCAATGCTTATTTATTCATACACTCTTCTAAAGATGCTGCCAAAGGCAAAACCAAACTTCTTCATTAGCAGATCCTACTGTGTTCTTCATCTGTACATCTAATCTTGAATCTTCAGTTTACACTCAAAAATCAGTACTGATGTTGTCAGACTATGAGCAGTTTATGTATGCAATATGTGTCAGATGGTTAGTGAAAACGAGTGGTCTGTGGGTGTAACTATATCCAACTGGTGAAAAGTGGTCAGTTTAAAAAGCAATGTAAACAAAAGATAGACATATAATAAAGACATGAAACGGGCCTTTCATGTGTCATCAGATTTTATCTACTTCATTTCCTCACTTCTGTTTCTGCAATATTGATGTGAATTGAACTCCAGCATGGAGTGGATGTCTCATGGCATTTCTCCCACACAGCCAAATCGCCCTCTACTCAAGCTCCACAGTGGGAGTTCAGTAGGTCAGACCTGTTTTAATGAGACACGCAGACAGCATGCGTGAGAAAAAGAAAGACAGAGACAGTGTATTAGAAAATCGTGTTCACATCCTTGCCGCTATTTACTCTGGAAAGGATCAAACAAACATGTCCTTCAGATATTTACTCAGTCTGAAGCTCATGTTTTCTCATAACACACACACACACACAAACAGAGTACTCCTTTGGCGTACCAATATGTCATGGTGATTTCAATTCACTCTCTGACATGAAGGAACTCTCAATATCACCACAAAGATCTGTTAGCACCTGCTCAACACCAGCCAAACAAAGTAGACCATCATGATCTGAACCATAAAAAAGACTTGTATTATAGATATATGAACTTTGGATTACAAGTCAAACGTTTATAATTGCATGTTTTAATGTTTTTGGGGAAAAATATCTTATGCTCACCAAGGTTGCATTTATTTGATCAAAAATACAGTAAAATATTGTGAGATATTAGTACAATTCAAAAATTTGCTTTCTATTGTAATATATTTTACACATTTATCATTGTGATGGCATATAGATGATTTAAACCAGTTCATTTAGGATGAGTTCGATAAAATTCTGACAAATAGGTTTTATGATTGATTGCCCTTTAAATATCAGGAGACAATAATATGTAACAGTCATTAATAATTGTCACAAGGGTCTTTGCCTCTATAAAAATGTTTTGACTTTCCTGACATCCTTGTGGATGTGATCCAGCTTCAGTTAAACAAACTGATCTCAGCAAACAGAAGGAAAATCCACCAATAAATGAGAATGATCTTCTTAGACACAAGCCATAAATAATATAAATCGCATAGACAGTTGTATTAATCATAGCCTAACTGAATTTTAATGTTTTTTGTTTAAAAAAAATGCAGCCATGCACGAGATAAGGCTCAAGGCCACAACATAAGATCGCCGTTATCTTAACAATATGTTGTCATGGCTTCAAAATACCACAACGTATCACTCACATTCAGTAAAACTAACTGAAATCTAAATTGAATTCTAAATTGAAATCTGCAGGACTGTAGCTCTCCAGGAGCAGGGTTGGAGGACCCTGCACTACAGCATGTCATACAGGTATCGATATTTTATCAATTATGCATTTTTGGACATCCTAGTACTGTCAGGGAGTCTCTGTCACCAGTCACTAGTCACGACGCTCACCTGATCTCAATCACCTTGTTACTGATCACCTGCAGCCAGCAATCAGCACACCTTCAAGAACACGCTCCTCACAGTCACTCATCGTCCGATCTACCGTTCATTACCTTTAACTGTTTCCAGACCTTACTTACCTGTATACTCACGGTGTGTTATTTACCTCCAGAGTTTCCAGTGTTCCTACGATCCCGATCTCCTTCGTTCCCGATCTCCACCAGGATACCTGCAACAAAGACAAAGAGGCTTACTTTCAGCTAAGTATGCAAGAACTGTCATACTGCCATTGACTCACCTGCCTTCTGCTCACCTTGCTCTTCAGTCATTGTCAATAAACCCACCTGCTTAGCACACTTACCTCGTGTCTCTGCCTGTGTACTGTGAAAGAAGATCGGACCATAACATGATTGCTGCTGAGGACCGGCTGTGGCGTTTGTGGCAGGACGGTCGGAGGTTGAAGCGATATGTGGAGGAATTTCTCGAGCTTGCCAACCAGGTGAGCTGGCACGACGCCGCTCTAGGTGCGTGTTTTCAGCTGGGGCTCGATGACGAGACTATCCGCTGCGATCTTCCTGTGAGTGATTTCCCCCTAATCGAGCTGATTAACCTCGTCCTTTATTTAAATTGTTCCGACTTTGAAGTCGAAGAAATAAAGGCACGGTCTAAGTCTTGTCGTCCAGCCCCCTCTGGAACACTCAGAGTCTCCCCAGCTCACCTCCCGCCAGGAACCCCCACATACCGCGCCAACAGTTCCGACCACCTGCGCAACCTACAGCAACCCCGAGCACATCCGAAGCTCCACAATCGTCCTCAGCCCAATAAGGCTGGCTGCCTCCAAGACAAGATTGCCGGCTGCTTCAAAGTCAAGTCAGCCGACCGTTCATGACTCAAGACCGCCGGCCGCTCCGAAATCAAGCCCGCCGGCTGTGGCTCTCTCAAGCCCGCCGGCCATTCCTGTGGCAAGCCCATCGTCCGTTCCTGTGTCAAGCCCGCCGGCCACTCCAAAGTCAAGCCCGTCGGTCGTGGCTCACTCCCGTCCAGAGCTCGCTCCAGTGTCGGCTCCAGACCCAGAGCGCCCTCCAGTGCCAGCACCTGGTAAGCGCTTCCCAGATCCCCAGTTCAGCCCAGGAAGGGCTCCGGATCCCCCGTTTAGCCCAGTGAGGGCTCCTGACCCCCAGCTAAGCCCATGGAGGGCTCCTGATTCCCCATTTAGCCCAGGGAGGGCTCCTGATTCCTCGTTTAGCCCAGTAAGGGATCTTGATCCCCAGTTAAGGCCAGAGAGGGCTCCTGATTCCTTGTTTAGACCAGGACGGGCTCCTGATCCCCAGTTCAGCCCAGAAAGGGCTCCGGAGTTCCCCCAAGGTTGTTTTTTGGGGGGGGGGGTAGTAGGACTCCGGTCGTAGAGGCCGGGGCGAGGGCGGGGGCTGGGGCCGCGGCCTCGGAGGAAGAGCCGCCATGGCCTCCCGAGTCTCCGGATCTGCCATGGCCTCCCGAATATCCTGATCTGCCATGGCCACCCGAGCTCCCTGTCCCGCCATGGCCCTTGAGCTCCCTGATCCGCCCTGGAGGTATTCCCCATATCCCAGTCCTGCACCAGCCTCCAGGGCGCCCCCCCACCCTTTTTACAGCGTGGGACGCGCCTTCCGGGAGGGGGAGGTAATGTCAGGGAGTCTCTGTCACCAGTCACGACGCTCACCTGATCACAATCACCTTGTTACTGATCACCCGCACCTGCGGCCAGCAATCAGCACACCTTCAAGAATACGCTCCTCACAGTCACTCATCGTCCGATCTACCGTTCACTACCTTTAACTGTTTCCAGACCTTACTTACCTGTATACTCACGGTGTGTTATTTACCTCCAGAGATTCCCGGGTTCCTACGATCCCGATCTCCTTCGTTCCCGATCTCCACCAGGATACCTGCAACAAAGACAAAGAGACTTACTTTCAGCTAAGCATGCAAGAACTGTCATACTGCCATTGACTCACCTGCCTTCTGCTCACCTTGCTCTTCAGTCATTGTCAATAAACCCACCTGCTTAGATCACTTACCTCGTGTCTCTGCCTGTATACTGTGACAAGTACATTGAAGTTATTATTTTTGCAATTTATTTAGTGGGGAACTACACGCATTTGGACACAGTGAAAGAAGATAACGTTTTTATATGGGTTTTATTAAGAGGCACGTTACCTAAATCCACATTAGGCATATTATTCTTGACCGGGGTTTTCAAACTTTGATGTCACGGCCCCTAGTATAATGATCTCCTTTTTGTGACGGTTCACCTTCCTAAAATATAAAAGGCATATATTTTCATATGATCAGGTCTATATATGTATAAAACCTGAATCATAGTTGAAAAATAACAATTAGAATAAAATAATTGTAATTAATCACCAGTCTGTATAAAATAGAATGTTCAATGTTAAAATGTCTATTTCAGTACATTTGAATTACTTTTGTTTTTTCTCTAAACTTTTCCACAAACTTCCTTTAGCCCTCCCTTGAGGCTCCTTGGTTTGAAAAACTCTTGATTTAGGTTAACTATCCTAAAGAAGAAGACAAAATCTTTCCTTTGTGGAGCTCTCCGTGGTCCTGAATTCCAGAGCATGCCACTTGTATCCTCTCATCCACATAGAACCCTTATTTAAAGCTTTTTGCAACCCTCTACATTGCGAGTAAATCTTCACTCTGGGCGACTAAATGATGTCTAATATTAGCCAATGGCTAATAAATTCTCTGATTTTACTCGCCAGTGTGTGAGTTGGAGGCTAAGTATAAGTTTAGCTCAGATATATTTTCACTCGCCGAACACTCTCTGACTGAGCGCTTCAGAGTTTCACTCTCCGCCAAGCGATCTGTGCTATTTTTCAGTTCATCTGAATGGATGTGCAACGCACCTGTATTTAACGTACTGTAAACTCTAGTGTGAAGGCCCACTAATCGCTGTCGCTTTGTCTCACACGCGCAGAGAGAGAGAGAGAGAAATGTAAACGATATTCTTTGTTGTATTTTCCTGTCAAAATAACAGCGTTCCTGTGGAATTCCTCAGCTTTTAAGAACTGCTGCTTTTTCCGGTAGTGGGCGGAACTAATGTTTCAAGCGAACGCACACAACTCATTCATATTCATGAATCCAGCAGCTCATTAATCCTTAGTGCATTTTATATTGTTCTTATTAGTAGAATTCATATCATAATTATCTTATCAGTATTTTTGTTATTTTTTCCCAAATTTATTTTTACAGAAACACCGAATGACCAAAAAAGCACCACCACCAGTCCAAAGTTCAGTTAAAATGACTAATATGCATTCATACATGCTATCAAGTTTTAATTCTGATTACTAAAGTTCTATCATTAAATAATATTGATTATCATATTATAATGCTTGACTGACTGATGTTAAGAGTGTACCTTCAGATATTTAAAAAACTGTGCCATTTTACAAACCTGACTGTAACTGTTAATCTTTGAGACAAATCAGTTTTATACATCAAACTCAGCACTACACTAAAAACAGGTGTGGTTATGTTTAATGACTTTGTGAATTGAGATTAATCAGTGTGATGAGTTTAAGAATTTTTCTAATAAATATCTCTACTGTTTCTCTACATTCACGTTAATTCATTGTCATTTCCACAACACCCTGTCATTTCCATCACCACACACATTTTTTTAAATTTTTTAAAAAGTTCTCATCACACATTAAAAATGTATCCACAATTTATGAGATCATGCTCTACTTAATATAAAAATTCAAGGTATTTATTTTCTAATAAGCTCTTACCCAAACCAATATTACATTTCATAGTGTGACAGGTGTACAGTTCAGCATTTGGTCCTTAGGGCAGTTAATTTATCTCATTGACAAATGTATAATTATTGTACATTGTGGAAAAACTGGTAAAACTAGTAAAACTAGTTAGAAAAATTATCTTAGACAATTCCTGAGTGGCATAAGTTATTCTATTTTTAAATAACAGCTGTATATTGAGATGTGGTGGAAATGACATTTGTTCATTGCAGGTTGGAAAAAATGTAAAATATTAACAATTTCTCTTGTAATCTAAGTTTGTCCTCTTACAGACCTTAAAACTAGACAAATTATTTAAACTTATGAGACTGTGTTACGTGACTTTTGAACAAGTTTTTTTTATTCAACTTCACAAGGATAAAAGTGCCCCTAGTTGAAGAAACGCCCATATATATATATCAGTCTGTAAACTAAAAAAATTACTAGCCAATGATTCAATTGCCAAGGTGTCCGTTGAGGGTTGGTTTGGAAAACTGATTTAGGTTGAAAAGAAAAGAAAAACAAAAGAAAAGACGCTCAGCCTAGACGATATCGAGAGCGCGCCATTTGCATCCTCAAGCACATAGTATCCAAAGAGCGAGTGACAGAGATCAGCACAGACCCAGAGAGAGAGTGAGATAGAGAGAGAGAGAGCATCAAACAGAGAGCGCGTGCAAGTGTTTGGATCAGTTCTTCAGAGGGATCTGAGGAAACGGCGGAAGGCGCACGCTCATTCGTGGCTACACCTCATTGTGGCGGGAGTCAAAGCGCTACCTTCACGAGACTTAACCCTTTTTCCCTAACTGTTTTAACGGTCGGAGGTACCTCAGAATTGTGGCGCAGAGTATTTTTCCAAATATGAGATTCCACAACAGCATCGGAATTTTTCTCCTCACGACGTTAAGCGCATTAACTTCATTTTTATCGGCGAGTAACTGTAAGTTAATGTATTTATTCTGTCAAATACGATTGTTAAACAATATGTCTTTGTATTAAACCTCATCTAATCACGTACAAACCTGAGAGATTTGAAGAAATCCAGTCAGGCTGCTCACTGAATTAAAAAGCAGTTAAAAGGCAGTTTGTAAGCAGCCATTACGAAAATTGTTGTGTCGTTTATTTGTTAAGTATTAATGAATGTTAATTCATTGTGTCTGTTATGTATTATCTGATGAGTTTTGTATAGCAGCAGATAACTTCTCTTAGACCATTTTGTTTTTTTGTAGTGACTCGACATTGTTTGTAATCACGTTGTAATGTCTTCACTGAAATTTGCAGTAAAAGTCCCTTTGTGGCTAAAATTGTGTATTATTTTATACACAAAAATATATGCTACCTTTAAATCTGGGGTGTGTTTAAGGCCATGTTAGTTATGTTATCACAGATGGTGTAAGCTCACACAGAAATGTCGTGAACCCTCTGGAGAGGTAAGAGTCGGTTATTCAATAAACATACAGAAATTATCACGTCAAAAGAAAACGAAAGAAAACTACTCTTGACACCATAAAACAGATTGTAATATATCCTCGTCTTTCATCCGTGATCTTTCACGCGCATTCTTACATATGCACATCAAGGCGTGCGCGAGCAGAAAGACACTTCTTGAAAAGTCACGCGCTGAGTTGCTCGCTCTCATTTAACATTTAATTTCATCTGTTTGGAAACAAAGGCGACAAGATGGGAGGAGTACCATAGGAAAAAATGCTGGCGATGCCTGTGAAGGTCTGCCACGATCGAACAGCCTGATACTCGCACGGAAGGATGCAGTGTTGGTCAGGTGTTGTCTACGTCCTCTCTAGAATAGTTAAACCTGAAACCACCTACACTAGCGAGACTAGGAAATTGTGCATTCTAGGAAAATCGCTTATAAACGCACAAACATTTCTTCATTAAGATGTAAACATGCAGAGAAATGTGAATGTGAGAGTAAGGACAAAAATATTATTAGCTCAGTAATCAATAGAATAGCAGGCGTATAGAAGGCATGGACAATTCCCATTATATAATGGGGAAAAACTGTGGTAAAAAAAAATATATATATATATATATATTACAAGATGTGTGTGTGTGCAGGTTTTGCTATACCTGTGAGGGTGGGTTTTTATTTTTATTTTTTTATTTATGAATGATAGAAACCTGAAAAAAAAAAAGGCAAGGCAAACATCTTTAGGTCTGAGTGAGGGTTAGACTTTAGGGTTACTGTTTAGGTTTAGCAAATATCTTCACCTCCATATTATGAGAAGTTCTCACCAATATTCAAACCAACGTGTTTTGGGGTAGCCTACACTGAAAGACTTTTGTCGGTACTGTAGAGCATTAAGTGTATTTGATTAGTATGCAAGTGTTTTGAAGGTTGCAGTGGCCTGGGAATATGAGAGAGAGAGAGTTGTGCACTAAAGCAGAGATTTTCAAACTTTCTTCATTTCAAGTACCAGTTATTTTGATTCCCTTGCATGAGGCTGCCCTCTTAAAGTACACAGGCCCATTTATACTGTGTGAGTAAGGCTAGATATTTTTAGCTAAATTAAACTGGTTATAAATTGTCATTGTTGTACTACGTGTGTGTGTGTGTGTGTGTGTGTGTGTGTGTGTGTGTTAGTGCTGTCAAAATTAGCGCGTTAATGCAGGTGATTTCTTTTTTCAGTTTAACGCGTTAAAAATATTTAACGCAGTTAACGCAGTGGTGGGGCTACGGTTGGCCATCCCACTCACAACTGCTGCTTCTGTCTCATTTTTCTTCACAAGAACCATTGTTTATTTAAAAGCAGAACGTCTTTATGACCACATCATACCGGAGACGTTTCAGACGCGCACTCCAACTTCACTTCAGCGCCAGGAGCGAGTCACGAGCGCGGAAACGGTACTGTGCTTGCAGCGCGTGCTCTTCAATTGTACATACAAATGCGCCGGTGCGCGCTGTAGCCTATATCATTTCATGTCAAATCGCAAAAGAAATACGAGCAGGCAATGTTGTAGTTATGTCATCAGCTAAGCCATGAAGTCATCAAAAAGGCAATTAAAGCTGCCTTAAAACTGTGCATGTATGTATATGAGTCACATTTAAGAACATGTCTCTGAAATGCAGTGGTTCCCTTTCATGGGAACTTCGAACTGCATCCTCTAGGGGTCGCTATGGGGAACGCCTCGTCGTGACCCGTGTCTGAAGCATACATTGACAAAACACCAACAACACGTTGGCCGGCGACAGCCATGACGTCACTACCGGTGCGACTATAGTATAAATAGGCGTCAGGAGAACACATCATCCTCTTCTTCGTCTTCATTGACTGTTTTGTTTGAAGCGTGCATTTCTGTGGTAAGAGCGATCTCTATTCATATCATTATGGCGAGCACTAGCAAAGCGTTTAGAGGATGTGTGCATCCGTGTTGACATTGTTTAACATCTGATGACACACGATCTATGCGTTATTTGTTTGGGCGAAGAGCATGCACGCGATGTCTCCGAGGGGGCAATCGGCATGCACTGCGGGCGTTTTTCCAAGGAAAAAGCTCCGCTCTCGTTTGTCTCTGTTTTCGAGGAAAGAGGGGCAGCCATCTGCTGCCCGTGATTCAGGACCCGCTGCTGCTGGGGCACGGAGGAGAATGAGCTCGTGGGGATCGCAGGTGGATCTGGCCGATGAGTTTACAGAGAGGTTTTCCCTCTCGTGATCGTCAGCTGTGGACAAGAGTGAGCCGCTGGAGGATGATGTTATTTCATTAACATTTTCTGATCCAGCGGCCAGTGCTCTGCTGGGTTCAGCCCAGCAAAGGCAGGAAATGTCTGAGGAGGGCAAAGAAGCTGAGGCTGAGCCTTCCCAATCCTCCTGCTCTGTGTATGATGAGCTTTTGAAAGTTATGGATAGCGCCACGGCGAGGCTTTACTTGCCGTGAAGAGGGTGAAGAAAGTGACGTCGCGAGGTATCGTTATTTTTCTGGCCATAACCCTCCAGCTCAGGTGAGCCTTCCTTTCTTCCTGTTTTCCATACAGAGATTGAGAAGGAATGGAAGAGGCCGTTTTTCCTCACGCATCCATCGATTCCAGCATACGAGTTATGCCAACATCGAGGCGATGCTCGAAATCGGCTATGAGAAGATGCCCCTATAGAGAGACGCTGGCCAGCTATCTCTCCATGGGTGAGACGTCCTCTCTTAAGACTCCCTCCTTGCCATCTAAGCCTACGCTATTTCTATCTATGGGCTGCTCTTTCAGGGTGCCACGAGAACCCCTAGAATGGTATTCAAAAGTGTGCACATTATGCTTTGCCCACTTTCTAAAATCCACATAAGTGGTAAGTGTGCACGTTATGCTTTGCCTAATTTTCTGAAATCCTGTCTGGTAAGGGTTACGTGTTATGAGCCTCGTTCCCTTTCCCAGTACCTTGGGCTCCACTCAACTAGTGTGTCTCTGTCGACACACTCTGGAAGCATCGCAGTTCTCCTCTCACGTGAGAGTTGAGTTCTCTGTTTTTCCCAGAGCACCTGGAACCAGCAGCATCAGGCGAGCTAGACCCTTCCTCTGCCTCTCTGATGCGAGTTTTTTGGCTAGCTTGCAGTACACTTACGCTTCTGATTCTAACAATCGCGCTGTAGGTCGAGCCCCCCCTCACTGAGAGCTGGGTTTGTGCTCCCTCAGCTAAGGTAAATTACTGCTAGCCGTTCCAGCATTGGAACATGCTGTAGGTCGAGCCCCCCTCTCGATTGAGAACTGGGTGTGTCGCTCCCTCAGCTAAGTAAATTACTGCTAGCTGTTCCGGCATTGGAACATGCTGTAGGTCAAGGCCCCTTCTCGATTGAGAACTGGGTGTGTTGCTCCCTCAGCTAAGTAAATTACTGCTATCTGTTCCAGCATTGGAACATGCTGTAGGTCGAGCCCCTCTCTCGATTGAGAGCTGGGTGTTTGCTCCCTCAGCTAGATATTTACTGCTAGCCACTCCAGCATTATACCTGGTTTAAAACCCCGGTTCCGCCTTGGGCACCACTCCACCTATGTATCCTCTGGATACCTACTTTAACAGGGTATTGATACTAGGGGTCTGTTGAGACAGTTCCTTTAGCATATGCAGAGTGTGCAGTAGCCCCTGTGTGACAGGCCAAGACTTTCTAGGCTCTTTGTCGTATTCCCTTAAAGGAATCTATTCCTGATTCCAAGCCTTGAGCTCTACCCCGGGCCCTGGAGTTCTGGCCCTAACAGGTAAGTTTTTTGCGGGTATGTAGCCTAGGCCTTTGGCCGTAGGGAATAATGTCACTGACAGCCGTCTAACGTCCCAGGGGCAACTC
>NW_015540851.1:236847-237650 GCF_001515605.1 Sinocyclocheilus anshuiensis | reverse complement strand
AGACCCCGGTACCTTGGGCTCCACTCAACTAGTGTGTCTCTGTCGACACACTCTGGAAGCATCGCTCCCCTCGCCATTGAGGGTTATTGTGAGCATGGTGTTTTCTTTTGAGCGTTTAATTCTCTCTGAGGAGTTGGATTCGTGGCTCCATGGGCTGTTCTCGTGGTAGTGCTGATCAGTGCTCCCCTTTTATCAAAGAGTTAAACCTCCCCTAGAGGACGCAGTGTCTCGTTCCCTACTCAGGGAACCATGGTTACATACGTAACCTGAGACGTTTTCCAAACTGTCCTGGAGCAGCCAGCACTGTCTCCCTCATCTAACAACCGATTCAGCTCAATTTAATTAGTATAGACTTTAAGACCTGAAGTGGGTCAGAATAGGTAAAGAGAGATGAATGTCAAATTCGCGTCATGTTCAGCAACGGCAACTCTTAAAGAAATAGCAACCAAAACAACCTAATAACCAGCTGCTGTGATGTCTATTAAGGGAACAGATAAATATGACATTTATTATAATGGGTTTATTTGAAGATTGTTTTAAGTTCACTTAAATTAGAAGTTATTTTAAGTAGTCTAATTAATGTTAAAATTGATATCTCTAATCAATGGTTAAATATTAGGGGGAAAAACAATTTCCTAGACATCAGTATTATGGTATCAGTGATACTGTACTTCAGTCATAAAAAAGATGCCATTATACAAATATTAAAAAATATACTGTCTTTATTTTGTTTGTACATTAATTTGAAGATTGAATGTGAAATTATTGCAATATAAAAGTATATTTAAAAACTTTAATGTTAG
>NW_015540851.1:218063-236653 GCF_001515605.1 Sinocyclocheilus anshuiensis | reverse complement strand
TATATATATATATAAACATCTCAAACATACTGTAGTGTACTGGATAAAATAATGTGAACAGCCATTATTGTAGATTTAGTATAATTTGTGTAGGCTAATGTTAAAAAAATATAATAATGCTCATCTTTTATTTATATTTTATTGTCTATATTTTATATGTTGTACATACAGGGCTCAGTGCTAAGGATTTTTCTTGCCCTGCCAACATTTTCACTGGCCCTGCCACAAAATATTAGATAGTTGTTGTTTTCACTGTTTTTGACCCATGTTATCTTGTACTCTCTCTCTAATAATTAGGCATATGTGACGCCATAATTTTAGATGCCAGTGAAGTTTTACAATTCTCTATTCTAATTTTGATACCACAGCAAAAATTACTAGCCTAACAAATAAAAAATGTAAACATTATTAAAGACAAGTGAACAGTAAGTAATAAAATAAGAACAAATAAACAAATTACAAGCACTAGCACAAATAAAGTTTTTCTGGTTTGTACACTCTAAAAAATGCTGGGTTGTTTCAACCCAACTTTGGGTCAAATATGGACTAACCCAGCCATTGTCCAATAAAATGGAAAATAACATTGCATAGTATTCACTGTATAAATTAATTATAGATTAATTCTTATTAAAGTTATAACAAGAATTAATCAAAAGTTGTTCAGTCAAGAGCAGTGTCACGCCCCTGGACTCATTCTGTGTGTTTTTCGCGATATGTCACGCCCCTGGACTCATTCTATGTGTTTTTTCCCTCTCCACGTGCTCCATGACCTAGTTTTCCAATGTGTTAATTGTTAATTAGTTCCAGGTGTGTCTCGTCATCCCCTCATCAAGTCTTGTGTATTTAAAGTGAGTCTTTTTCATAGTCTCGTTGTCTGGTATTGAATGTTCGTCTGTCCCTGCTACGTGTGTGTTCCTGGTTCCTTGGATGTTCATTTAAGTCTGTTAGTTTGAAGTTGTGTTGTCACGGTACCAAAATTTCAGTATTCGGTACCAATACCAGTGAAAATCCGCGGTTCTCGGTACCAATTTCGGTACCAAAGCAAAACACAAAAACATGCTAATTGAACAACATTTTATGTTTATTTCAATCCGAAATTCAAATTCAAATATGGAATAATATTCCCAACAGAACAGAAGCTCTAAATATTAAAAATGTAATTGAAACTTACCTGCTTGAACTTGATCGGGGTGTTTTGTTAGTTTGATGCATTTCCTCCTGAGGTCGCCACTGCGTTTAAGAAGAGGTTGACAGGTTTTCACAACAAAACCCGCCCAATCGCGTTTCGAGGGGTCCCCGTTAAAAATCGCGTTCCGGGGATAAAATACGCATGTTTTGGTGGGGTTCCCCTGGTAAAATTCGCATTCCAGGGGCTAAATATCACGTTAATGGGGTCGTTTTTCAACCCGCGGACATGAAAAACAACCTGCGGCAACAGTGTTAAGCAGCCCAATTCCGCGGGAAAACCGCGGACTTGGCAACACTGGAAGAGGATAGCTTTCGGATAGCGCTTCAAGAACCGGGTTGACAGGGCACTCGGTACCACCGGTGCTTAAAAAAACCTGGTACCGTAACGTTTTCATTTTTTTAGTACCGACTTGGTACCGAAATACCGGGTCTTTTGACAACACTAGTTTGAAGTTTACTCCACGTCTCCTCGTTCCTCGCTCCGTACTCCTCACAGTAGTGGCTCGTGACAAGCAGTGAGTGATTTTCAATATTTTTTTTTTCCGATTAACATTAAGGACAATTAGTCTGTGTCACTTTAAGACACAGTGCATGGACGCAATATTAGCTTTCTTTCTCAACTGTTTATGTTCACTGAAAACGAGGATACTGTAATCACCCAGATGGGTATTTTGAAATAATTTTGTATGTGTTTGTCTGTTTAAATGCAAGAAGACATAAAAAAAGAAGACTCAATCCGGTGTTTGTGGATTGTCAGAGTTGTGGCTCTCTGTGTTCATGATGTGTGCACTATAAAAAAAAGTGCGAGTAATGAATTGAGTTACTTCTCAAGTAACTTCTCAAGTACTTCTTCTTCTTTCACTTGAATGGTTTAAAATCACTTGAATGTTCAAATTGGCGAGGCTTAAAATTGATGAAAAATGATAAACATTTGTGAGGATGCAGCAGTGGCCCGATCGGGCAGTTCTTATTGTCGATCCCTGATAGTGTAAGTTGTGTTTAGTTCAAGCTGTGGGGGAAAAGGGGTGATTTGTCACCAAAAAGGGTAAATTATTGGAGCCCATTTAGCAGGAGCATCTGCAGCTCAATTGTTTGGTGTTTTAAGAACAACAGTCTTTACAATTGTGTGTACACAAAGCTTGGCAAGACATAATTAGCGAAGAAGAATAGTGGGCGACAACTGAAAGTGAATGATAGGATCTGGAAAGGATTATGTTTAAACAACAGAAACTTCAGAAAGTCAACATCCATTAAAGAGCTGCAACTGCTAAAACTTTAATCACAGACAGCAATGCTAAAATGGACAAAATATGTCATGATCATAAAACCTGGACAGTTGGAGCACCAAAATGAACTTCATCTGACTTGAATATTATCAAACCACTGTGAGCAGATTTGGAGAGAGGAGTGAGAAGCCAATTCCCTTCTTCAACAACTGGCAGATGTTCTGACAGATGACACTGGAGACTATTCAGAAGTTGTATGAATCTATTATAAGAAGGTTGGAAGCTGTATCAAAGGCAAATGCTGGTAGAACACCTTAATAAAGAAGTATTGCCTATTTTGCAGTTGTTCATATTATTCTGTCCAACCCCTGTATTTCAAATTTATTTGTGTTGCGCTTTCACAATAAATTTGGTTCCAAAGCAGTTTTTAATAGAATATTGCCTTAGAACGCTGCAAAACTGCTACAGTATGTGATCCAACTAAAGGCACCACAAATAAAAAACACAGTACATTTAAAGTCGAGTCGAGAGTATAAGTGTGATTGGTGTGGTGTTTAGTGTGCAGTAAGAGTACTGTGTGAGAATGATGAGGTTGCGAGTGTTTTGTTGGAGGAATGTGGAGGACCGCTGTGTGCGAGCAATCAGTACCGCCCATGTCAGGCAGAGGTGCTGCAGCTTCTGTAAGACAGAGAAGTGGCATTTAACTCGCTCCCCGCTGAGAACAAAAGCCCTCTGCGATTTTCAATCTGTCTCTCACGGACTTCAGCTCCCATGAACAGGTGTGTGAGTGATTGAACTCGTGGACCCTTGCCAGGAGAAAATAACTTTCCTTTAAATAAGTTACGCTTTGGAAAAAGTGCTCTGAAATAGACAGTAACTGAGATCAGGGCTATATGAAGAATCAGACAAATCCCTAGAGTAAACGTAGCTGATTATGCTGGGAGAATGCTTTTAACAAAAATTTAGACTCAAAATGGCATGCAGGCAGAAATGGGTTTTAGTCGTTTTTACACCCTTTCAGCTTTCGGTAAATGAAGCAGCAATTATTATAAGCAGCACTGTCACTTTGTAATGCGACAACGTCGTTCTGGCATCATACCACAGAAAAGAAAATTGCAGTCAGTTGCATGGCAGTGCGGTTTCTCAGGCATTTGCTGGTTTACATTTATTTTAGGCACATGCATGTTATCATTACACTGGTAGAGCAGCAGAATTGTTTATTTGCCTGCACAGAATGTGCTTCCATTTTGTACACACAAAAATTTCTTTAAGAAACAGAAAACATGCTTACATAGGCTTCCAGCTGTTGATGTAGATTAAGGAATTTAGGCAGTCAAGTCTGCCTGAATTATGCTCTGTCTGTGTGCTTCTGAGTCATGTGTTTTCAGTCTTTTCTGTTGAGTGTTAGGTCTTGTCTTGTGGGTGTTTATTTATGGAGACGTTTTCATTTGGTTTTCACCACATTCATAAAATTCTGGAGGGACGTCTTGCTATATTTATAATCAGTTTTGGGCGTCACTCCAAATACTGAAGCTGGATTTTAAATCATGTAGCTTTTCAGCAGTGAAGCTATTTTATTGATTAGTAGCGGGGCAGAGCTGACAAACTCTACAGCATTACATTTTTCTGACAGTTTACGCGATCAAGTGTTTTTCTCTCCAATTCTTTAGAATTGGACCTGACTTTTTTTATTAAACGGATAGTTCACCCAAAAATAAAAATCACGATCAAGGCTCAGAAACGTAGCAAGGAGATCATTAAAATAGTCCATGTGACATCAGTGGTTCAATCGTAATTTTACGAAGCTACGAGAATACTTTGTGCGCAAAGAAAACAAAAATAACGACTTTATTCAACAATTTGTCTCCTCCAAGTCACCCTATAGCGCCATTTTGGAGAGTATCACAAAAGTAAACAACGTATGTACGCAGATAGGTTGTTTACGTTCAGATCAAAGCGTAAACAATGAAAACCACGTATCTGTGTATGGTGCTGCTGACACAGAACAGCATACGTTGTTTACGTTTAAATGGCACCATAGGGTGATGCGGAGGAGACAAATTGTTGAATAAAGTCATTATTTTTATTTTTATAAGCAAGAAAAAAAATCTTAGTTTATTAAAATTGTATTCATAAGAATGTTTTGTGAATCCAACTCCAGCGATGCCTGACTCGCAAATCACTCTGAGTTAGGTATTTTCATTGAGTCAGTCAGGAAAATTGGTTTACAATTCAGTGCAAGTTATTTGGACAGTTCACTCATGCACTGACTCGTTTGGAGTGGTTTCTCACTCAGTAAAACTTGAATGTAATATATATATATGAGCATATGCTATAAAGTGATGAACATGCACACAGACACAGGCAGCTGTGAATCCTTTGGGACAGGACAGAGGTTATACTCTCCTAATCCTCCATAAGGTATTCAATTAAAAATGGCTTTCACCCTTAATTCCAGGGCCTATATTTTATCCTCCAGCAGATCCAGCTCTATGTGCTGGTGTGCAGGTGTGCCTATCTATGAAAAGCTCCAGAACAGGCATTCAACTCAAGTCAGAGCAGAGCTGTTGAATTAAAAAAGGTGCAATCTCTATGTACTTTACTTTAAGCATGAATGTTAAATGTGAATTAAATGAACCACACAAATCCAAAGCAGGTTTGAAATGCCAGAGGCAGACGGCCATAAATAATCACAAAATGCCCTGTGTAAGAATTAATTTGTTTGTGAGTGGCACTGACATCTGAAATAATCAAAATTCAGCTTGCCAAGAGATCAGTGTGATTGTTTTCTGCTGACCCTAAAGCTGCGGGTTTAGTCAGTGTTGTCTGCAGGACGGCCCAGACGTTGCTCAAATCCACAAGAAATTACTGTAAAACTAAGGATGCATTTCATGTCAGAAAAATGTAATGCAATGACTTTGATTTGACTGTATCCTCATCATTGACCTCATCTTTTCGGTTTTTTTTTTTTTTTGTAGGAAATAAACACATTAGTGTTAGTATTAGTATTATTAATCATGCATGATGATTTAGCCTTATCGGGAGATGTTGCAATTACACTGAGAAACAGCAAGAAACTCATGAATTGAACATGAAATTTTAAAAGTAGAAAGACTGAAATTGCATTTTCTTGTAAAACATACTCCAATAATCTTTGAGATTGCATACCCCTGAACAATATCTGCACTAGTTATCATCACTAGTACAAACTCATCTCATGTTAGGACAGTATGCATCATTAAAAATGTTTAGAGCTCAGCCTCCAGATATTAAGAGTTGAGCATACATCACACAGTATGTAAGGCAGGCATGTTAAGTAGGGCTCCTTCCCGCTTGATGGCTGGATTACCTCTTGATTTCAGAGGAAGTATAGCTCAGCCCAGGAACCGCTGACAGGCTTGCCTCACTCTGTTAAAATGTCAGGATTACTCAAAGTTATGTCTCTGAATTTTCTTAAACTTTGATGCCCAATAATGCACTAATGGATAAGAGAAAGGGCGGTTGAAAATTAAATTTGTATAATTAGATCATCAGGTAAACATGCATTTGAAGGTGAAAACATAAAAGTCAGCATAAACAGCTCACTAGTTGCTCATTATAAGTTGTTAGTGTTTACATATTACATGTTATTTATTTTAACACCTAAGACAAGTACAAGAATCTTGAGTTTTCTAAAAAAACTCCCATTACCTTCACAGTCACTTAAATTGCTCTTCACTGTCAATAACATCAGAGCTGCATAGTCTGGGTTGTCCTAATAGCCACAGAGTGTTTGTGAACTTTCAGAGGATCGGTGAACAAGGTTCTGCATAAAGAGATGTGTTTGGTGTCATATTGTCACAATTCACTCGGGGAGCAAGGAACAAGGAGTTCTTGAATAACACATTCTTTAATAATCCACAGGAAAACCAAGAACAAGGAGGACATTCAACAAGTAGACCCAACAAACAAGTACTGAAAGGACTAGGGCTTTTAAAGGCAGGATAATTGGGGAGGAACGAGACACACCTGGAATCAAATTAACACAATCAACATGAGGAAGAAACGGGGTCACAGGGGCAAAAACACACACAGAATAGTCCATAATCCTGACACATATACTGTCTCAGGGAATTGCTCATGTTAATTGTTATTCAGTGGGTGGATTCTTGAAGGTTGTTATATGCTCTTATGTAATTTCTTTTTTAAAAAGGTTACAGCACCGCTTCTGTTTTAGAATGTTCAGTCTGTTTTGATGCATCTCAGGGATTCTCTCTCTGTCTGTCTTTTTAACGTGCTTTCTAATTTAGCATATTGCTGGGCCTGTGCAGTTCTTAGTTATATTAGGTAAATGCAATGTTTAATTTTTAAGGAGATTTTGTTTACCTTTGTAGGAAAAAAAAACTTTTAATGTCCTTTGAAGTTTGGTTCTTGGCAGAAAATATCACTGCCGTAGACCCTTTATCAGGCTTTGTCATGAAAAAAGGGAAGAAAAAAAAACTTTAGGGGTGTAATAAAAATTCAGCAAATAATGTTTTTTCCTTAATAAAGGCATACAAGGAGATGTAAGCACAATAATTTAATTTAGAATACAAGAAGAATAGTATTTCTGCTTCAAATTGAATTTAATAATTCTTTAATCAGTTATACACCTACTTTAAACTTTAGAAACTGTGTAAACTTCTAATCTTAGTCTATTCTTCCTGTGAAGGGCAGCCCAGACAGAAGCTACACCATAAATAATTATTTTTACAAAGTTTTAAATAAAACAAAGATCGATGGAGTATGTTTTACAAGAAAATCCTATTTCAGTTTTTCTACTATTGTTTAATTCAATGTGTTGCTTGCCATTTCTTTGTAATTGCTTGTGAAATTTACTAGCGATTCTAAATTAAAATTGTTTCTTCACTAAATTTACACTAAATGCCAGATACAGTTACCAAAATACCAATAATAACAAACCAAAATTGAAATGTCGAAGCTTTACTATTGCTGGCTGCTCATTCAGAAAGATGAGAGCAACAAAATAATTACTCTTACTACCATCTATATCATAATGTATAACAATATAAATGCTATGAAGTAAACCTTGTCATAATTCATCAACAGTAGATCATAAGCAATGTATTAGCATAAATATTTATTGATTACGAACTGCTCTGAACCTGCAACCTCATAGAACGAGCAACAAAAGTCACCATACCCGGCCATACCCTGGTTGTTTGTTGCCATAGCTAAGTTGATTTCTTAGACTTTTTAGGGGCCTGCATGGACTTTTTTTTATCCGCAAACGTGCTCCTAAATACGTTTTTAAAGTTCACACACATCTATTTTTGGTCGCAAATGCTAGTGAAACACTTTTGAGCCCTGCTGAGATACGTGAGGTTCAGATATGAGGATATCATCCAATAGTCTCTTTCTTTCTGTCTCTTTCTGCTTTCAGTCTATCTTTGTACTAATCTTAGAGAGGCATGATAGATGAGTTATTCTAAGGATCGGGTCGGGTGGGGGAGTTTGGCAAAAGGGCCCTTCCAGTCACACAAAAATATCGAGAGGACCCTCCCACTCACACACAAATGGAGATCAAAGAAGGCAGGCAGGGATTTACAGAGATTAAAGCAAAGTGAAGGACAAACAAAATCCTCCCGAGTTTTGATGAGGGGAAATTAAGGCCACGGCTCAGCATTGAATGAATACAAACAAATAGAGTGCCTGCCAAATGACACATTTCAGGAAAAAAAAATAAAATAAAAATTGCACATGCAAATAATATGTTTTTAGCTTTTAGCAATGATGTTATTAAATAAATAATTAACTATTTTGTTAAAATCAAATCAAAAAAAATGTCTATATCATTAGGGGTCTGTTGTCATAAAAAGTTTGAACTGTCATGTGGTGTGACATGCTAAATTCCATGTAAAACAGCATTTTTCAAATTTGATAAATCAAATTTCATAATTATTATGCATTTTTATTTACATTAATTGAGAGACCACATGAAATATTTGTACTTTTAAAAATCCATTTGTCTCTCTGCAGGACCATTAGATCGAACTAGAGACATTAAAAGTGTTAAAATCTTGAAATCGTTCATGGACCTTTGCCCAAAACCCTCTAGCCATTTATGGAAAGAGATTTCAGATTCCTTTCCTGTGGTTCGAATCTCAAAAAATGATATCATACATCAGATAACTAAAGCTCAAGGGCCAAACTGAGTTATTTGTCAGGCAATCTTATCAAAGCTCCTATTTACACTGCAAGTACTGCTGTCATTCTGCTGGGAGATGATATAAACGATGCCTGGCGGAAACATTGAGGAAACCCGCTAATCTGCCATTAATCTCCCACCTTAATCAGCGCTATCGTGGCGGCCCATCAGATGGGTGATCGATCCCGCTAGCTATAATAGCTTAGAGCAGTGCGGGCTAAACAACTCTCTGATGTGATGTACGTTCATTAGACCTGGATGCTCGGGGTGTTTAGCACATCCTGTCCTTTCAGTGATGATCATAATCATTTCCTCTCTTTTTAATCTTTCACTCTATCCAGCCTTGTTTACAGTTGTTAAAAGCTGTCCTGTGATTCCTCTATACAGGGGTCAGCAGCCTTTTTTACATAAAGTGCCATGTCAACCTCTGAATTAATTGTATTTTATAATATAGACTGTAATACAATATACAGTGGAACGTATACACTATTGTACACCTTTAAAATGAATAAAGTTGAATACAATGACAGAATTATATTCAAGTTTTAATTTTAAGTTTTTCACAAAAACCTCTCTTAGCCATTTTTGCTGTTGATTTTGACTGACTGGTTCCAAAGTGATTTTTAATGAATGCATAAAATCAACAATGAATATATTCCACTCTTTTTTGACAACCAAAACTTAAGCCATTTTTTATCATTTGAAACATAACTCCTTGATGGGAAATGTTTTGCTTAACACGTGGGACCATTGTAATAATACTATGCTATAGTATTATCGTTTTATTTTCATTTTTATTTTTTGTGCAAAAAAAAAAAGTAAAAACAACAGACCGAAGTGCATCATTGTTGCTGCACTGCTGTGGGTGTGAGTAGGACTATGCAGCTCCTGCACTCCTTAAAATAAAGGTGCTTAAAAGGTTCTTCACTGCGATGCCATAGAAGAAGCATTTTTGGTAATTAGATCATCAGGTAAACATGCATTTGAAGGTGAAAACATAAAAGTCAGCATAAACAGCTCACTAGTTGCTCATTATAAGTTGTTAGTGTTTACATATTACATGTTATTTATTTTAACACCTAAGACAAGTACAAGAATCTTGAGTTTTCTAAAAAAACTCCCATTACCTTCACAGTCACTTAAATTGCTCTTCACTGTCAATAACATCAGAGCTGCATAGTCTGGGTTGTCCTAATAGCCACAGAGTGTTTGTGAACTTTCAGAGGATCGGTGAACAAGGTTCTGCATAAAGAGATGTGTTTGGTGTCATATTGTCACAATTCACTCGGGGAGCAAGGAACAAGGAGTTCTTGAATAACACATTCTTTAATAATCCACAGGAAAACCAAGAACAAGGAGGACATTCAACAAGTAGACCCAACAAACAAGTACTGAAAGGACTAGGGCTTTTAAAGGCAGGATAATTGGGGAGGAACGAGACACACCTGGAATCAAATTAACACAATCAACATGAGGAAGAAACGGGGTCACAGGGGCAAAAACACACACAGAATAGTCCATAATCCTGACACATATACTGTCTCAGGGAATTGCTCATGTTAATTGTTATTCAGTGGGTGGATTCTTGAAGGTTGTTATATGCTCTTATGTAATTTCTTTTTTAAAAAGGTTACAGCACCGCTTCTGTTTTAGAATGTTCAGTCTGTTTTGATGCATCTCAGGGATTCTCTCTCTGTCTGTCTTTTTAACGTGCTTTCTAATTTAGCATATTGCTGGGCCTGTGCAGTTCTTAGTTATATTAGGTAAATGCAATGTTTAATTTTTAAGGAGATTTTGTTTACCTTTGTAGGAAAAAAAAACTTTTAATGTCCTTTGAAGTTTGGTTCTTGGCAGAAAATATCACTGCCGTAGACCCTTTATCAGGCTTTGTCATGAAAAAAGGGAAGAAAAAAAAACTTTAGGGGTGTAATAAAAATTCAGCAAATAATGTTTTTTCCTTAATAAAGGCATACAAGGAGATGTAAGCACAATAATTTAATTTAGAATACAAGAAGAATAGTATTTCTGCTTCAAATTGAATTTAATAATTCTTTAATCAGTTATACACCTACTTTAAACTTTAGAAACTGTGTAAACTTCTAATCTTAGTCTATTCTTCCTGTGAAGGGCAGCCCAGACAGAAGCTACACCATAAATAATTATTTTTACAAAGTTTTAAATAAAACAAAGATCGATGGAGTATGTTTTACAAGAAAATCCTATTTCAGTTTTTCTACTATTGTTTAATTCAATGTGTTGCTTGCCATTTCTTTGTAATTGCTTGTGAAATTTACTAGCGATTCTAAATTAAAATTGTTTCTTCACTAAATTTACACTAAATGCCAGATACAGTTACCAAAATACCAATAATAACAAACCAAAATTGAAATGTCGAAGCTTTACTATTGCTGGCTGCTCATTCAGAAAGATGAGAGCAACAAAATAATTACTCTTACTACCATCTATATCATAATGTATAACAATATAAATGCTATGAAGTAAACCTTGTCATAATTCATCAACAGTAGATCATAAGCAATGTATTAGCATAAATATTTATTGATTACGAACTGCTCTGAACCTGCAACCTCATAGAACGAGCAACAAAAGTCACCATACCCGGCCATACCCTGGTTGTTTGTTGCCATAGCTAAGTTGATTTCTTAGACTTTTTAGGGGCCTGCATGGACTTTTTTTTATCCGCAAACGTGCTCCTAAATACGTTTTTAAAGTTCACACACATCTATTTTTGGTCGCAAATGCTAGTGAAACACTTTTGAGCCCTGCTGAGATACGTGAGGTTCAGATATGAGGATATCATCCAATAGTCTCTTTCTTTCTGTCTCTTTCTGCTTTCAGTCTATCTTTGTACTAATCTTAGAGAGGCATGATAGATGAGTTATTCTAAGGATCGGGTCGGGTGGGGGAGTTTGGCAAAAGGGCCCTTCCAGTCACACAAAAATATCGAGAGGACCCTCCCACTCACACACAAATGGAGATCAAAGAAGGCAGGCAGGGATTTACAGAGATTAAAGCAAAGTGAAGGACAAACAAAATCCTCCCGAGTTTTGATGAGGGGAAATTAAGGCCACGGCTCAGCATTGAATGAATACAAACAAATAGAGTGCCTGCCAAATGACACATTTCAGGAAAAAAAAATAAAATAAAAATTGCACATGCAAATAATATGTTTTTAGCTTTTAGCAATGATGTTATTAAATAAATAATTAACTATTTTGTTAAAATCAAATCAAAAAAAATGTCTATATCATTAGGGGTCTGTTGTCATAAAAAGTTTGAACTGTCATGTGGTGTGACATGCTAAATTCCATGTAAAACAGCATTTTTCAAATTTGATAAATCAAATTTCATAATTATTATGCATTTTTATTTACATTAATTGAGAGACCACATGAAATATTTGTACTTTTAAAAATCCATTTGTCTCTCTGCAGGACCATTAGATCGAACTAGAGACATTAAAAGTGTTAAAATCTTGAAATCGTTCATGGACCTTTGCCCAAAACCCTCTAGCCATTTATGGAAAGAGATTTCAGATTCCTTTCCTGTGGTTCGAATCTCAAAAAATGATATCATACATCAGATAACTAAAGCTCAAGGGCCAAACTGAGTTATTTGTCAGGCAATCTTATCAAAGCTCCTATTTACACTGCAAGTACTGCTGTCATTCTGCTGGGAGATGATATAAACGATGCCTGGCGGAAACATTGAGGAAACCCGCTAATCTGCCATTAATCTCCCACCTTAATCAGCGCTATCGTGGCGGCCCATCAGATGGGTGATCGATCCCGCTAGCTATAATAGCTTAGAGCAGTGCGGGCTAAACAACTCTCTGATGTGATGTACGTTCATTAGACCTGGATGCTCGGGGTGTTTAGCACATCCTGTCCTTTCAGTGATGATCATAATCATTTCCTCTCTTTTTAATCTTTCACTCTATCCAGCCTTGTTTACAGTTGTTAAAAGCTGTCCTGTGATTCCTCTATACAGGGGTCAGCAGCCTTTTTTACATAAAGTGCCATGTCAACCTCTGAATTAATTGTATTTTATAATATAGACTGTAATACAATATACAGTGGAACGTATACACTATTGTACACCTTTAAAATGAATAAAGTTGAATACAATGACAGAATTATATTCAAGTTTTAATTTTAAGTTTTTCACAAAAACCTCTCTTAGCCATTTTTGCTGTTGATTTTGACTGACTGGTTCCAAAGTGATTTTTAATGAATGCATAAAATCAACAATGAATATATTCCACTCTTTTTTGACAACCAAAACTTAAGCCATTTTTTATCATTTGAAACATAACTCCTTGATGGGAAATGTTTTGCTTAACACGTGGGACCATTGTAATAATACTATGCTATAGTATTATCGTTTTATTTTCATTTTTATTTTTTGTGCAAAAAAAAAAAGTAAAAACAACAGACCGAAGTGCATCATTGTTGCTGCACTGCTGTGGGTGTGAGTAGGACTATGCAGCTCCTGCACTCCTTAAAATAAAGGTGCTTAAAAGGTTCTTCACTGCGATGCCATAGAAGAAGCATTTTTGGTTCCACAAAGAACCATTCGGTCAAAGGTTCTTTAAAGAACCATCTCTTTCTTACCTTTTTATAATCTGAAGAACCTTCTTTTGCAACAAAGAACCTTTTGTGAAACAGAAAGGTTCTTCAGATGTTAAAGGTTCTTTATGGAACCATTTAGACAAAAAGGTTCTTCTATGGCATCGTGAAGCACTTTTATTTTTAAGAGTGTGTAAAACGTTCCAGTTATAGTTCAGTGCAGATCATTTTCTGGTTTGCGCTGTCTGTAGGTTGCGCAAGTAAATGGAACGGATCTCCACTGTTCAGTGGGCCATGCAAGTAAACAGATCCGCTCTCCAGTAATTCGTGCTTGCGCGATTCAACTGAGTAGTGCAGTTTCATCCCACTTTTTCGAGCATTTGGCTTCCCAAACGGCTTTATAACTCAATAAAACAGTCTGTGTGATTACAAAGCAGGGCTTCTGAAAGATTCATGCAGATATGATTGACTTCAGTTTTTCTAAAATAAACAACAAAATAAAATTATATGCATAATATTCTTCTCGCTCCTCTCTTATTGCCTGCATGGCAGTGATTACACCTCCGTGTTCCATTGGCATCAAGCAAGCTTTCCCAAGTTCCTTTGCCGATCCTTTCTTCATACTCTTTCTTCACAGCCTTATTACCAGCATTCCCTTAAATTCTTCCTCTCATTTCTCTCTGCCATTCCCACTCTCTTTCTCTCTTTTCTATGTCCCTGTGACCACATGATTAAAGCACTCCTGCCCATGTCTGTAAGGCTCCAGCTTGTAATGACTCCCCCAACCATTAGCTGGCACTGACACTTATACCGTGTAATGACTCTCCCAGCCACTAGGTGGCCCTCGCTTCTGTAGATTTAATTGTATTACTACTCATAAGGACTTGATTCCTCCCACCTGTGGGTCATTACCTAATTTGTGTTTGCCTATTTAAGCATGCCTCTTTCTTTCAGTTGTGTTCAGTCTTGAGCCTACTATGCAGGTGTTATCCTCACCAAGAAAGCTAAGTCTGTTGTGTTTTTGGATTTGCCTTTTGCTCATCTTTTGTTTCTTGTATTTTTTCTGTGGAAGCACGGCTTCCTTTTTGTTGTACTTTTGAACTTGGACTCCTCAGTAAAGCACTTTTTGTTCAGTCATCTAAGCCTGCATGTTATTCTTCTGCCCTTGGGTCCATCTGTTATTTGTCATCCACCATAGCTCAGTGGTAAAAGAGGCAGTTCAGTTGACTAGAAAACCCGAGTTCGATTCCAGCCTCAGACACCCGTCACAGTGAGGCAGCACAGTAATAATGTTTGACCTTTCGAACAATGACCATGTGAACGCACTATCAGGCAGGTCAGAATGAAGAGTCCTTCAGAGACACGGACTTGCCTGAAACGTCACTGACTCAGGCCCACCTTTCTTAGGCCAAGAATTCCACATAATGTCTGTCATTCAGCTACTTCAAAATGCTGCTGCTCAGGGGTTATTTTGTGTTGGAAAAATATAATTATGTCCCTGTTGCTAGGCAAACACTTTACTGGCTCTGTGGTCTCTGTTATCATTATGTTCAGATGTGTGTGTGTGTGCGTGTATGGCCAAAAGGGAGTGAGAACGATTTGAAATTGTGGTGATTTTTAAAAAATGCTGAAAGGTCAATGAGATGCTCGTGCTGTAGATGAAGAGGATTGAAGAGATGTGCTTTTGTTGTTTTAACCATGGAGGGCCATAAACCATTTTTTATGAAAGATAAAAGTGCACATTTTGATTGGCCGATGAGGTGGAAGGGGTCCAGCTGAGGGTACTTATGAAACCACCAACAATGGTGGACTTACAACATTGTTTTTGAAGAATAATATTTAATTGTTCTTTTTAGTAGTTAGCAGTGTATAATTGCATGAACTGACATCACATAAATCAAATCCATTGAATGCTTAGTTATTAAATTGTCTGTAATGACCGTTGAGGATATTTATAAGTAAGATGGGTTATCATTAGTTGGCCTGTTCCTAGACATCCGCCGTCCTGCAAAGTTCAGCTCCAACCCTAATCAAATACACTTGAACAGGGCTGGACTGGGACAAAAAATCGGCCCAGGCATTTTTTGGTCCAGGCGGCCCACCACCATTTATTATATGTGACCCTGGACCACAAAACCAGTCTTAAGTCACTTGGGTAAATTTTTAGCAATAGCCAAAAAAAAACATTGTATGGGTCAAAATTATCGATTTTTGTTTTATGCCAAAAATCATTATTAAGTAAAGATCATGTTACATGAAATTTACAAAATATCTTCCTACTGTAAATATATCAAAACTTAATTTTTTATCAGCAATATGCATTGCTAAGAACTTCATTTGGACAACTTTAAAGGTGATTTTCTCAGTATTTAGATGTTTTTGCACCCTCACTTTCCAGATTTTCAAATAGTTGTATCTCGGCCAATATTGTCCTGTCCTAACAAACCATGCATCAATGGAAAGCTTATTTATTAAGCTTTGTGTATAAAATGGTGTATAAATCTAAATTTCAAAGAATTGATTGATTGGTTTTGTGGTCCAGGGTCACATACTGTATATGATATACACTACCAGTCAAACATTTTAGAACAGTAAAATTGTTAATGCTTTTTAAAGAAGTCTCTTCTGCTCACCAAGCCTGCATTTATTTGATCCAAAATACAGCAAAATTGAAATATTTTTACTATTTAAAATAACTGTTTTCTATTTGAATATATTTAAAAATGTAATTTATTCCTGTGATTTCAAAGCTGAATTTTTTAGCATCATTAATTTCTATAATTTCCCAAAAAAATAAATAAAAAATAAAATAAAAATACTGACTCCAAGCTTTTGAATGGTATATGTATAATGTTACAAAAGCTTTTTATTTCAGATAAATGCTGATCTTTGGATCTTTCTATTGGATCTTTCTTACTGTACAAAAAATGTTGACTGGTAGTGTATGTATGTACCCTCATATCACATCTTGTTTTGGATAAGAATAAAACCTCAGGTCTGACAATATCATGTCTTTTTTTATTTAAATCTAGCTTTATTCGCATTGGCCCATGGAAACCTCTATGAACACACTTGACTTGGCTAAAAAATCGCGGGGGACGAATTTACGTTTTAGTAAAAAGTGTTTACACTCATGGCACGCAGCCGCGCGCACACATTAGGATAGGTTAGATTCCTGCCTCCGTTGCGAGTCCCTGTCAAGCACTTTACCAATTCAACTACTCTCTTCTTCTCTCCCTGCCTGGCTCTTTGGCCCGCACACAGAGCAAGCCTGTTCTTGATAAATCTGCTGTGAAAACGTGGGAAAAGCCGACGAGGAAGAAGTTGGAGTGAAAAAAGTACTTCATCGCTCCGTCTATAGCGCATTGTGATTGGGTGGTTTATGCTGTCAATATAGGAGACAAACCAATGGGACACTGGCTGCTCGCTGTCCCTGCATGATGGTCCTTGGCAAAAAATAAATAAATTCTGTCGGCCCCTTAATTGCGTCGGCCCACCGGGAAAATGTCCGGTATGCCCGATTACCAATCCAGCCCTGCACTTGAATCAGCTAAATAAGATCTTCAAAAACACATTAATGCTAGTTGATGTTGGAGAAAGGCTGGAACTGAACTCTACAGGATAGTAGATCTACAGAAACGGGACTGGGCACCTCTGAGCTAAACTTTTAGAGAATTCAGTTCTTAAAGTTGTGATGAAACTGAAGTAACAACAGCTCTTTTCTTCTGTATTCACCACAGAGAAGTCTGTTGTTTCACTGAAAGATCAAGTTATGTTTAAGACTCACGGGGTCACATAAAAAAAAAAAAAGAAGAAGAAGAAACATATGCTTAGAAGAATTGTTCCGAATAAGATCAATAACATGCACTTACAGATCTTAGATCTTCTGCCCACGTTTGGTCTGAAGTTATCTTTCAGTACAGTACCTATGAATAGGTTTGTGTTGATAAAATGGTACAAAAAATAGATAAAATGTTGTTGTTTTTTCTTCTGGGTTCATCTATGTGTTTTCTAATAGCTGTATTTTTTGGAAGAAAAGTATTGACAGGAATAGTCTGTGATTTAGTCAACTCTAAATCTAACAGTAAAACAGTGCTCATTAATACCTCATTAATTAGTTTTAAACAGGTTGCTTGAATGAGGTTAATGTAAAATTATATATATATATATATATTAGGGCTGTCAGTCGATTAAATTTTTTAATCTAATTAATTACATGATGTTTCTATTAATTAATCGAATTAATCACAAAATAAATTTGACTGTGAAAATACCCACACAAGATTATTTAAAGCTATTTTTGTGTTAAATGATAAAGTATCAAGTAGACATTACAAATTGTAGCTTTAGAACTATTTTAATTTGATTCAACATAAAATTAACAGAGTTTGTGTAAGATGTTGCACTACACTTAGCTGTCATTGAAAAAACATATTTCACATAAACATTAAGGCTACAACAGCCTAACATAAACTATGGAACATAAAAGAAGATAATTTGAGAAACATCTCAGTATATTTTGTTCATACAATGAATGTCATTGGTAACCAAAAGAGCTTTGTTACCAACAGTCTTCAAAATACCTTCTTTTATGTTCCACAAAAGAAAGGTTTGAAACGACATGAGGCTGAGTAAATGATGACAGAATTACATTTTTGTGGGTGAACTATCCCTTTAATGTTTTTATTTTTATCATTATTATTATTATTATTATTTTAATTAAATGATACTCTTAATAAGAAAATCTGCCAGCAGGTGGCGGTAATTATCTTTGAGTCTATCCCTGAGTCTCAATGTTCATATGTATCCATCCTAAATAGTATGTGAGATTAGAATAAGTGTGTCCCAAAGCATAGTATGTTGAAAAGAGTATGCCAAAAGTCCTAAGCTATTTTTGTGTTAAATTAGAAAGTATCAAGTAGACATTACAAATTGTAGCTTTAGAAATATTTGATTCAACAAACTACACTAACATTTAGGCTACAACGACTTCAACTATGGAACATAAAATAAGATAATTTGAGAAACATCTAAGTATTGTTTGTTCATACAATGAAAGTCATTGGTAACCAAAACAGCTTAGATACCAACAGTCTTCAAAATACCTTCTTTTATGTTCCACAAAAGAAAGGTTTGAAACGACATGAGGCTGAGTAAATGATGACAGAATTACATTTTTGTGGGTGAACTATCCCTTTAATGTTTTTATTTTTATCATTATTATTATTATTATTATTTTAATTAAATGATACTCTTAATAAGAAAATCTGCCAGCAGGTGGCGGTAATTATCTTTGAGTCTATCCCTGAGTCTCAATGTTCATATGTATCCATCCTAAATAGTATGTGAGATTAGAATAAGTGTGTCCCAAAGCATAGTATGTTGAAAAGAGTATGCCAA
>NW_015540851.1:216293-217230 GCF_001515605.1 Sinocyclocheilus anshuiensis | reverse complement strand
GATTTTTAGATATTTTGACTAGAAACAAGACAAAAATACTAAGTAAGATAAGCCATTTTTTGCAGTGCACAACTACAAACATGAATAAAACGCGTTAGAAAAACTACAAATGTGGCGGATGCGCGCAATTGATGGTTCGGTAGAGAGGTTTACAAAAATGGGTTTGAGTTACTAATAATAGAGCGGTCCTTTAAAGACGCAGTTGTGTGACGTAATAGTATGTCCCAAAGCTTGCCTACTCTTCTACTACACACTCAAAAGTGTGTACTTCTTCTTCACCAAAAGAGTACATATTTTAAGGGCGTAGTATAAGTAGGCACATTGAGACGCAGCAATTCATTCATTCGAACGGTTGAATCATTCAGGAATTAAGTAAACAACTCTCTTTATGAATGGGACTTTGAATAATTGGTTCACACAATTCGTTCAAAACGCGGATTCATTCAAAAACTAAACACCGCTGTGTTGCTCGGAGATGCGTAACAATTCTGCTATGGCTTTAAAGGTAATGATCTCTGCTAAATTGAGCAAAATCCATATTATTGTGTTTAAAATATAACACAATATCAACTTCTTATTTACTGAACTGCTGTATAAAATCACATTTATACTTGTGATATTCGGGACAAACAGCACTCGTGTGATACTGCTCTCAGTGCTCGTGTGATATCGCTTATCGTATGATATAAATATGAGACAAAAACACGGGCTTTTTTTTTTGCACCAATATGTTGAATTTTAGGGCATAACTGCATTTCTGGAGTTGTTGTCTTGCATCATATTTGTCAACAGTCAACTGTATGAAATGTAAGATGATGTACAGGTCTGGGGGCGGGGCCAGTGCGTTAACTGCGTTAACATATTTTAATTGCTTTATTTTTTTATAACTAATTAATTAAGTTAACGCATTAAACTGACAGCCCTAATATATACAGCA
>NW_015540851.1:194360-215406 GCF_001515605.1 Sinocyclocheilus anshuiensis | reverse complement strand
TATATACAAAATATATATATATATATATATATATATATATATATATATATATATATATGGCAGGATCTGTAAAATATGTATAGAATTTCAACACAAATTCACTCTCTCAGCTTTTGTAGTGATTGTGAGTTTCTCTCAAAATGGGTCAACAAGCAACTGAAGACAGCTAGCAGGATCAGTTTTCACAGTGTATCATGTCCTATTCTTAGTCCTTGTATGTTTGTTGCTTCCACATGTATTGTTTCTAAATCTTGAGTGGGATTATTAGTGTGAATATGTCCATCCCTAGTTTGTGCTTACGGTAATTAAACATTAGTCCAATTGGTAACACTTTATAATAACTTTCATTAATAAATCATTAACAAACATTATATAATGTTTAAATAATCATTAATATATATTCACATATCTAGAAATATGAGATAATGTGCTTGTTAATGTTAACTAATAAACTTATTAAACATTACAAAATGATTAACAGATCATTATTTAATGTAAATTGAAATGCTTACAAATGCCATTAAACTTTCAATTCATATGATAATGCATTTAAAAAAAAAAATCTTCAAATGATTTTGACAGATGGTTTACAATGATTAAAAGCTTCATTAATAAATCGTTAACAAACATTATATAATGCTTAATGGATCATTAGTTAATGTTTACAAATGTCAATAAACTTTCAATGTGTTTTAAAGATCTACACATGATTTTAACAGAAATTATACAATATTTACAAGCTTATTTGTTAATGTACTTTTGAATGCTTACAAATGTCATTAAACTTCAGTTCACATATTAGCTAATGCTCATTTTTACATTTACAAATGTGAAAATATAGCTTAATTAGTCATTTTCAGCACTTCACAAACTATTCATGTTAATATATTCATTAACTCATAATCACAGTCTGTAAAGGTCATACATTTGGTCTTTGTTTGTTGTGTAGACTTCTACTATTTGCACATCTTAAATCATTTATTAATTATTTGTTCATGTTTTTGCAGTACTTAATCTAAAGTGGAAACTATTCATCATTTGTAAATGTTTATAAACGTTTACTAATCATTCAGAGCCTTTATGGGCACTGGACACTGGACTGCTGTAGCAACGTTTGTGTAAAAGGTGGTAAGTTAAATTTATGTTAATGCTTCTTAAAGACAACACATTGCAATTTGGGTGCAAAGCATGTTTTGAACTGGATCTTTAGTTACTTTAACAACATTTGTGTAAAGGGTGGTTAGTTAAGTTTAGCTAAATGCTTTGGTATTTTTTTTCTTGGTAAAATAATCACATTGTAATTTGGGTGCAAAACATGTTTTTATCACTTCAACACTTATATTAGTACAGTGGCGGCTCGTGGGTTTTAAAATAGAGGAGGCACACTAATTGTATTGGTCTGGGATCCCTGCCGATTATTATTATTATAATTTGCTTAACCACTTTAAAATGGCTTTTTGGTTGCTTTTAGTCAGAAAACGTATTTTTGGTTGCATTTAGTCAGAAAACGTAAAGAAAATGACATACATACAGCAAGATAATATAATTTCACTCACCTGACCTAACACTTGAAGCAAACATCCATCCCTTCTTAAAAGTCTGTGTTAAAAGAGAGCTGCCTGTTGCGCCATTTAATTAAGCAGACTGCTGTAGCCTATATCCAGCTTAGTTTTCCCTTTTTTTTTTTATTTATACTGTTTGAATGACAGCTTGGTAAATCTGTTGGCGATCAAATATTCAATATCGCTACTCATCATAAGTGGTACATTATCAGCACAGCGGGAGACGTTCAAACTAATATAACGTAATTTACGTCTCTATGATGATTGGTTGATATTAGAAGGGAGGCTAGCCTCCCCTACGAGGTTTCTTTTCTCAACACTCCTCAGCGCTGAAAGTGAACACTCGATGCTGATTGGCTAATGTTTTTTACCAACGGAGGCACGAGAGCTCATCACCTAGCGGTTGTAAAACATCAGCAGATTCGGCACATTCGCGTTAGAAAAGTGGCGCTTTCACATTATGTTATTACAACTGTGAAAATACAAACAAAAAATACACATTCTGAGACGAACTGAAATTAATTGTGAATTTTATTAACATTAAATCGTCCTCCTCCCATTTTCACCTCAAAATTATGGGGAAGCTGTGCCTCCCCTGCCTCCCCCGACGAGCCGCCACTGTATTAGTATACTACTGTGTATCATTAAACAGAATATTCCTTGAGTCATACATCAACAGATGGGGGGGAAAAACAAATTTCCAACAAAATACTTAATTTGTCATTTATCAAAACAATGCAATATAAACAGATTGAATCGTGTTCCCTTATAGTAATCAAATTGACCCCTGTACACTTGTTGACCCCTTACCCAACCTTAAACCTACCCATACCACCAAACCTGTCCCTTACCCTACCCGTATCACACCTCAACAGCAGCAAAGGTGTTGTGCATTGACAAAAGCTTTTAATCATTGTATACCATCTGTTAAAATCATTTGTAGATTTTCAAGATGTGCATGATCATATGAATTAGAAGTTTAATGACATTTTGTAAGCATTTTAATTTAAATGAAATGTTAATTATTAGGTAATGTTTAATACATTTATTAGTAAACACATTATTTCACGTTTCTAGATATGTGAATATATATAAACTAATGATCCGTTAAGCATTACATAATGTTTGTTAATGATTTATTAATGAAAGTAAATATAAAGTGTTACCGTCCAGTTTTGTGTGCCCTTATCATCTGTAACATCTTCGGGTCTCGACACTCCATTGGGAAATTAACTTTATTTAATGAAAAAATCCTGTTAGAAATATCGCTGGAGTCAACAAGACCTCCAGTGTGTTTATAATCCTGACAGTGGCTGTTTATTAATTTTCCCACGCAGAAAGGGCTTGATTACTTTCAGGACATGCAGAAGTTCAGAAATATGCACTTCAGTGAAATTTATAAGGTCCTTCTTGTGAATTCAGACATGAAATATTTTGTTGTACCCATCAAATTATGTCATACCCTTGAGGGTGTCACATAAACGTCAGGTATATCATTTGTAATCCCTGAGGTTGTATTTTCAGTGCAAACAAATCAACCTCAGATGAACTTTGCAGAACATTTAGTAGGACATTTCATCACTTTCTTCCGTGAACTTTCTTAAAATGCTACACTCTAAAAAATGCTGGGTTGTTTCAACCCAATGTTGGGTCAAATATGGACTAACCCAACTGTTGGGTTAAAAAGTTAATTTAAAAATTTAACCAAAATTTAACCCAACAGTTGGGTTAGTCCATATTTGACCCAACATTGGGTTGAAACAACCCAGCATTTTTTAGAGTGTACTTATTACAGTAGGAGTAAATCTGAGGGAGCTGCTGCGTGTCATTTGCTTAGCTGAGAGTGAAAGGACGATGCCGCAGCTGTTCTCTCTGATGCAGCGGAGAGCACTGCTGACTCAGATTATAGCTCTCTTATGGTGACAATAACACATGTGAGCCCCTTCACAATGGTGAGACTTCTCTCTTTTCTCATTAAGTTGAAGAGAAAGTGGGAGTGCGTATGTGTGAGATGGAGAGCGAGGAGGAGGGAAAACAGAAATTTAAGAGTGGGTGAACAGAAAGATGGGCGAGATTGAGGAGGAGGAGAGAACAAAAGAGATGGAGAAATGACCATAGGGAGCATCAAAACGGGGAGTAGACAATTCAATGTCAAATGAGTGATTGTCAGGCAAAATGTTGCCACAAACACAGAGGCCCTCTAAATAAGGATATATTTTTACCCTGGTCCATGGAGAGTGCTGCAAAGTGCTTACGCTGCTGAAACAGGAGAGAGCTTTAAAATGCTCCCTGGACACAGCTAATAGCTCCCTAACCTGCTGTTCATTGTTTTGTTATTCTGACGATACATGCATATTTTGGAGGCTCGAGACTAATGTGTTTGGGCTGTCGAGCTGCGGTTCATTAGAGTTCTTTTGATCTGTGTGTTTCCATGGAAAAGACCATTGAAGGATGCAAGAAAAGCAAATTACGCCATGTTATTTACCTTTAAGGTACAATAGTCTTACATCCGGTGCGGTCTCACATGACCTTCATGGCATTTAGTCTTTGTCCGTATAAAAGCAGTTGTGTGCTCGATGGTTGGTTGCATGGTTATATGTATAATGTCTTTACATGGGTGATATATGAAAAGCAGTTTGTAATTGGTTGTACATTCCTCACTTTACAACTGACGGCCATAGACATGCTTTTCAGTCTCTTTCATCCAAACTGAAAAGGGCCTTGACCTTTAGCACATGGGTATTCTTGCCAACCACACTGAGCAAAAAAAGTCTGATTCAGCTGGTACTGTCACATAATGTACAGATTTTTAAAAATTCTCACATTTGAACCTCCCTTTTCCCAGCTTTGTTTTTGAATCCTATTATGAAACTCAAGATCTTGAAGGAGTATACAATTCCTGACAATCCAGACATTTTCAAACATGAAACATTGAAATTAATTATTTAAAAACAGACTGAGGTCAGTGACAGACTGGCACTCACAATGCAGGAGGATGAAAGGCAGTCTACATGTGACAGCTTGCAAGACTCAAGACTTTAATTAACTCTCACAAACTGGCCGTCTTTGCAGAGAGCAGATGACTTTACATTACACCCTGCAATATGAGACTCCGCCACTGCAATTAAAAGAGTTAAAGTTGTTTTGTTTCAGATTTGAACCCCATTAATGAGGTGAAATAATCTTTTTAGTAAACTGTATCCGGCAAAACAAACAAACAAACAAACAACATAATACTTATTGCATGCAATAAGATTATTTATTATCATATTGTAAAATAAAAATCATGTAATAATATTTATATAAGATTGAATAAACCCTGCAAGGCTGCAATCAAATGGTTGCATTTTCTGATCATTTTTCTTGCCAGTGCGACTAAATTTTGTTAAGAGGTTGCACTGGTGCGATCACCACATTGTCCATCTGATAAGATCTGCTATTTCTGTTGCATCTGAGAAACATCAAATGAAATGAAAGAGGAACGATACCACACTATTCGTTTGAGCTGTGCTGCGTGGACCATTTATCAGCTCGAAGCGATATGCGCAGTTCGATCTCAAAACAGATACTCGCGGGCCAAGTGTCAAATCTTGACACTTTTTGTACTTAAGTATGGAAAGTTAGGAAAAGTCTCAAGAAAATCAAAAAGTTATTCAAATTGTGATGGAATTACACAATAAGCAAGTAAAGAGCACTCCTTTTATAATCCCTGAAGCTGTCAGTCAGTTCAATATGATATAGTATAGAGTAGAATATTTAAAATTTTCCCTATAAAAATAAGTTTTTGCTTAATACTTTTAAAAGTTATTTTTATTAGCTCTTTTGTATTTCAAAGGAACAACTAAAGGTTTTTGGTTGTAATGCAAGTTTCCATTATATTTGTATCCAGATTACTGTGAAGATCCACTGGTGACGACGCTACCCCCAGCTTCCTTCCAGAACTCATCAAAATTCTCTGACAGAAGGTCACCACACTATGCTAAACTCAACAGAAGAGAAGGTATGTGCTCCTGTCTCGTTGTTCTCCTGCCCTGTTTGTACCCAAAAAAAAACATCCACAGTTGTCTGTGTTTATGTGACTAGAGAATTAAGCAGAAGGGAAATGTGTCCTTGTCAGAAGAAAGTGTTGACGTAAAGCTTTTTTATGAATACCTAACGTAATGCGACTTCCACAAACACTGCTAAAAAGTATTAGAAGACTTTATACTTTCGTTGGAGGGAATGTAACAGTCTGCTGGTATCCATGAGCAGTACTGATGTGAAAGGCTCTGGTGATTAGCTGTGCCTGAAGCAACATTTTAAGATTTTAAGTCATTTCTCAAGTGTGACAAGACATAGACAAACATAAATCTCTAATGACAATATGCAACAATGATTCAAAATGTAAATTCGGACTCAAGGGAAGGTAAAGGAATTTTAAAAAGTTTAGAAGTTTTAGTAATCAAATGTCATTTGTCAAGGGAGTTTTTTCTCCCTTAAGGCTTGGCGTCAGTTAATATTCAAATCCATGTTTACAAATTCTCATTCAGTGTTTGCAGATTTTCATCCAATAGCTTGAAGATTGAAAAAATCAGTGGCACCAATAAACGCAGCCCTGGTCAGTTTTTTGAAGATGTTGTCTAACATGAATTTAAAGGAAAATGTTTTCAAAATTAATATTTTGTCACTATTTGCTCACCCTTGTGTCGTTCCAAAATTGTATGACCTTTTCTTTCTGTGGATCATAAAAGATGATATTTTTATTTATTTATATTTATATTTTTTTGTACAATGCAAGTCAATTGTGTCCAAAACCTTTTTGTTACAATACCAACATTCTTCAAAATGTCTTTTGTGTTTCACAGAAGAAAGAAAGCCAAACAGGTTTGGAATGTGAGTAAATGATGACATTATTATTATTATTATTATTATTATTATTATACCAACATTCTTCAAAATGTCTTTTGTGTTTCACAGAAGAAAGAAAGCCAAACAGGTTTGGAATGTGAGTAAATGATGACATTATTATTATTATTATTATTATTATTATTATTATTATTATTTTAGTTTGAATCTGTTTAAATCAGAAATGCCAGTAAATGCATGTTTCCTGAACAACGGCAGCCCCAGAAACCATCAGGAATGAAATCCAGAAAGAGTATAATGACTGCTCTTGATTTGCTTAATGATCCTAAAACACTCACCATTGAACTATTGTGCCAGACTGAGCTTTGGCAAAGCACGGGGTATAACAAGAGGGCTGTATAAATTATGACTAAGCAAACTTCTTGTGGTTTTTACTTCAGGGAGGTGGAGAGCAGTTTGATTAATGCAACCTTACAATCAGCAGCTGATTACAGTCTGTAGAAGCATTTGAGAAAACTCCCCAGCCAATTAAGCAGTTAAGCATAGACATGTCATAAATACCAGCTAATGCCAAGGTCCTCTGAGAGCTTTGTTTTGTGCACTGTAAGATGCTTGACCTCATGACCCAAACACACTCCAAGATCTTCCTTATGATGCTAGGTGGCACTCACAAATGATCACACTACCAAACTCTATAGTGGATTCGTAACTTTTTGGATCAGTGGTGCCTTCCAGCAGTAATAAGTGGGGCTACAATATGTCGGCTTGTCCCGGTCACCCCCAAGGCGTTTCTTTTTCTCGTCATGCCTCTTGCTTAGTAACAGCAGGAGGTTTCCTTTTGCTGTGAGACACAGACAGGCAGTTTGTTCCCAGTCACTGCCAGCCTGATCCAAACGTGTACAGACACCAAATGTTGTTATCGTTTGATCTTCCCATCTATTCATTATCTGCCTCTGATGGTCATTGGAATACAGGACCTGTAAGTTGAAATTTATGTCTGTGCTTATTATTTGTGTCAGTTTGTAAATTATTTAATAAATTTAATAAATTGCTCAGGCTAAAAATACATTTTCTGGATGCACATGCTGTATAAGAATGGTTTATCTTCCTCCTCATGAAGTCTGCACTGGAATGTAATGAGCTCAGAGTGTTCATCCTGACCTTTTGTGAAAATCTTCACAGATGATATGTACCCAGTCACCGAACAGCACTGATGAAGCATTTATTATCTGACCATCTTGTTCTGACTTGCCCAGAGGCAACCCTATCACACCTGACCTTGAGGGTTTCCTTCTTCCACCCCAGCTTGATGTTCTCTCGAAAAACAGCTTTAACTTGAGCTAGGTGTGTGTGATATCGACCAAAAAAAAAAAAACACCTATCTCTATATTTTCTGGGATTTTGCCGATAACTAGATGATATTTCATGAACTTTTGCATTGAGGCAATATTTTTACCTTTATAATGCTAATTGTTAGAAGCTTACAGATGTATGCATTGTATGTCAGTATCCTTACTTAAAACTTAAATCCTTCTTTACACTGGACAAGTGGCATAAAACGGCATCTTTAGTAGCATTCAGTACAGACTGTTAATTGCAGTTCAGAGTTGCTTACAAGCATTTTCACTGCTTTTACAATTGCATAAGTAATGCTATGAGGATGTTTTTTATAGATTTTTTAATGAAACGATGATTATGAAATGAAATTTTTTATTTATTTTATGTTTTCTAAGGTGCATTTATAATCCTAGTATGGTTTTTCCATCAGAAACGGTCATAATTTAGATGTATATATTTTTTTTTTTTTTTTTATTTTTACCCTCAGTTTACCCTCAGATTTATTTAGTAACGAAGCACCACTATGTGTTGCTCAGAGGCACTGTGGTTTCATTTGGAAATTTTTGTTTGGCAATGTAAAGTGAAAACAGACAAAACTGAAATCATTGTGTCTAAATTGTAAATCAAATGTTAACTTTTTTTATGAAGTAGTTTAATAAACAATGACATATGACATTTCACAGTCGTGCTGATACTTGTGAAAATCAGCACTTTTGCAGAACACCCATAGCTTGAGTCTATTTCTTTGGCAGATTCAAAGGATGCAGTTTCTGAAGATGTTCTGCATTCGTGCCAGAAATTACTTTAGAAACCAAAAACAAATTTTGCATTAGAAAACGTGGGCAGTGTTCTTTATCGTTGTTCCAAGGTACATGTCATTTCTTTGCTATCATGCCACCTGCAGAAATCAAACACAGCTCCTTTAATGTACCGCTTGCTAAATTTATAGATTCTCCTGTCTGCCAGCATGATCCTTCCTGCAGGTACTGTTCACTGAATTCTGGCAAAATAAAAAGAAAAGGAGGTGGGTACTCAGTACATCTGCGTGGGTGGACAAATATTTCCAAGAATTCTGTGAAGTTGTTGTGTGTGTGTGTGTGTGAGTGTCTCCTTTCTGAACAATCGATGCAGGAAAAATTACAAGGAATTTGCTGTGTAATTTCCAAATTGCCTTTTTTTAACCGCTGTAATATTATACTGCGCTGAGGTCTGTCTGCTGTCCTCCAGGGATGGGTTGGCGATTTCTATCTCAAAAAGAGAGAGGCTGAGCCACAAAACTGCTGGAACAAATTTAATTCATTTTTTCCTCTGACCACTAAGCTTCAGTCCTGTCAGCATGATGAACCAGAGTATGAAATCTTAGTGAGTGCTTGAATCGTGGGGAGAATTACGCCCCAATTCTGTTTCATTCCTCTGTATTTTTTAAGGCACTTAATCTGTCCTTTTAGGTGGTGGGGGATGGTCTCCAAATGGAGAAGACCAACAACCTTGGCTACAGCTGGACCTACAGGACAGGTTGAAGGTCACATCCATTGCTACCCAGGGTCGGTGGGGCAGCTCTGACTGGGTCACTCGCTACCAGCTGCAGTACAGTGACTCTGGACGAACCTGGAGACCGTATAGACAAGAGGACGTGATATGGGTGAGTCTAGCTAATTTCTGGAACATACGCATCTTGAGTGATTGCCTAGATATTATTAGGCATTGTTTGAATTATCGGACACAAATGATAGTGTGAGAAATAAAACCATAGCAACCATGACTGACAGATAAATCCTCAGACACACACATAAACACTGCTGTAATAACTCTAAAATGTCCAAATGGCACTTCAGAGAATGCTATTAATGGTTTCATTTTATATATGAAAACTGAAAACACTCAGTGCCAACCTGCAGGGCATCAAGAGTCACTGCTGAGACTGGGTCAGGTCCTTTTTATGTTTGTACAGTGATGTTATAGATTAGGAAGAAACAAACAATGCTGGACTCTGGGAGAAGATCATATTTAGGATATTCCAAAAGCTACAGAATGTGTATTCTCTGATTTAGTATTATTTATATACCATTATAGTATTTATTGATATATTGAATAAGCTTTTGTTTTATATATATATATTTTATTTTTATTTTTTTTTCATGTTAAATTTGGTTTAGGTTCTAGTTAGTTTAATTTTTATTTCAGTGATAGTTTTAGTATTTTTAGTATTTTTGTCCTAGTTACTTGCCAAAGCTACATTTCTGATAAGTTTTTCATCTAATATTCCAATTTAATTCAACTTTATTTCTATTTAATGAAAAATTATTTTTAATAGTTTTGATTTTAGTCACTGATTACAACACTGACTCTCTGTAGAGCCACTGTGGGTTTTGCTTATGGGCATAATAATGCAACACTGTGATCTTTGCTACTAAGCAGTTCATGGGTCACCTACAAAATACATTTTTTACTGGATTCTTTTATTCCGTTTGGCTGTCAAATATTCCAGCCTATGTTTTGATTCAAATAACAAAGATCTAAATGCTACATGTGGCATTGATGCAAGATGCAATGAAGCACGAGGCATTATGATGAACTGCGTTCGGTGATGGAATTTTGTTTGGAATATATTGATAAATTATTCTCCATGTCTGAGATCAATAAAACACACTTCGGGTCACTTAAGACCTGTCAGTGCATGCGGCACATACAAATGATTCATTAGACTATGTTAATTAATCCTGCAGTACTCTAGTGGCTTGTTTTGGTCAAATGATTTTCCTCTCTTCAACACAGAGAAGAAATTTAAATGGACTTGTTCTTTTATTTTAAGTACATTTAATTGTCATTCAGATTAAAATGTGAAGTGCAGTGTTACATTTCTCAGAAATGTCAATCAATCTTGTGTTCTTGTTTATTTCCATGAGGTTACAGTTGCATAAAAACCACAAAATCCTAATAGACTGATGAGAGGGAGTATTAATTATGAATGTATTCGTAAGCATCCAGAGTCCACTGTGGCAATACTGGTGACACAGTGACTTGAGCATTAATTATCTTGAAGGACATCTTGCTAATTTGCTTAATTGTTTTAGATTATTAATTAATAAGATGAATATTGCCCACTGGGATGACTTAATAGTAATTTGAGCAGGAAGAAACCCTATTGTGCAGCAAGCAACCCCTGTAGAGATACATGTGCATGTGATACTTATGTCAGTGACTTATAAGATAAATAAAAGAGTTGGCTGACAGAAATTCAGCATATAAATATAAAAATAATCTATCTATTCAGCCTCCAGTCTAACCAACGGGTTTCTTTTCACCTTGAAATATCAAGTCTGTCACCAACAGAGATGGTGTGAGCTTTGGTGTGGCCAAAAGGATACATGTGAAAGGAGAAGCTGAGCTTCTCCTTGCTGTCGGGCACACACTGGCAGTAGGACCTTGAATTTGCTTGTTTACAGAGGAGCAAACCATCTCACAGAGGTGCCAGTCTGTGCCAAGGTGAGTTGCCATGCCAGCTGGAGCAGATGCCAATGAGTCAGACAGTCAGACAGACAGAATCCAATGCCATCTGTTTAACGCCAGAATACAGTCACACATTTTGCCTAAACTGAAACACGCTGCCCATTAAATAAGGGTCTCCTCATCACTACCGCCCACTGGATACTAGCCATTAATCATGGTAAACATATGAGTTTCCATCAGTTTAAATCTTAATGGTATGATTCTGCTGCTTACATGATATTTATGAAGCCATTCTCGCTGTGTGTTTGTGTATTAACATTTTTGGATTGGTAATAAGTTGGCATATGGATAGGAAGTATATAAAAAAAAAAATCTATAGGCACTATAGGGTTGAGGCTAATGGATGGAAGAGAACAGGAATACAGTGGTGATTCTGCAAAGAGACAAATTTGTCATGATTCAGTCAGCCTTTCAGAAGGGCTGCTGAACTTTTCCATTTCCAGTTTTTTTTAATCATGGACTTTTTGTGGAACAGATAACCCTCTCTCTTTCCCACCATCTGTGTGAGAGCTTTCTGGGGACTGGAGTACAGCTGAGGTTTTATTCCTGCTGGCACAAAGCGTTTTATTCTCACCACAGCATGAAGGTGGTGCACTATGACAATTAAATCCTACATTAGCCACCATCCCCTCCATCTGCCTCCCTCTTTTTTTACACCGTCTGTACTGAACCAATTGCACCTTTCCTTTGTTTTAATCTATATCTGTACCTTGACGTTTGCCTCCTGTGTGCATGTGAGAGAGAAGAAATAAATTGTGAACCATTATCCAAGTGGAGAACTAAGGACATTGGGTTTCATTCACTAGTCAGTTTAATACTTGCATGTACAGAAAAGATGCTCAAGCATTTCTGCCAAAACAGGTGTGTACACAGTTTTATTCCTACTTCCTACCCTCACTCTAATATTAATTAAGCTGCCTTATTCTGAGTGAGGAAATGCATAGCTATTAATTAGTAATTAGCATATAACATGCCAAACTATGTAAGGGCTTTTCACACACACTACCTTTCGAAAGTTTGAAGTCAGTAAGATTTTTTTAAAGAAATTAATACTTTTTTTTTTCCAGAAAGGATGCATTAAACTGATAAAAGGTGACAACAAGTACATTTATAATATTACAAATAATAATAATAATAATGATTTTCAAATGCTTAACTGAAAAAAAAAAAAACGATCACAATTACCACAAAACTATTCAGCAGCACAACTGTTTTCATTATTGATAAGTAATGTTTCTAGAGAACCAAATCGGCATACTAGAATGATTTCTAAAGGATCGTATGACTGCTGAAAATTCATCTTTGCCATCACAGGAATAGATTACTGTCACGATCTGCACAAAGACACGAAGATTAGGGTAATCCAAAGCCATAAACTATACACAGGCATGAGGTAGTGATGCTTTTGAAGCACTGCTTCGTGAAGCTTCGAAACTTTTGTGAATCAGTTATCAAACTGCCAAAGTCATGTGATTTCAGTAAACGAGGCTTCATTACATCATAACTGTTTCGAAACGCTTCAAAATATCAATGGTTTGCCATTGGGGGGCCGATCTCTGTAAACCCGTGAATCATGCAAGTTCATTGAGCCCGCTTCCCAGCGGCGAACCATTGAACCAATGTATATGGTTTTTACCTGATCTCGGATCAGTTTCATCAAATTGCAGACATTTTTAACGAGACATTTGTGTAATTAAAAGGATGAGAAGTAGTGTATAGCCTCTTACTGGTCTCTATATACAAGCTCTCCATAAAACAAACAAAACAAGCCCTGCAAATTAATATAAAATATTTTAAAAACCACAGATTATACAGACACTTTATATTGAATGGTATTTTATTTTTATTGCATTTAATGTTTATACTTTCAATAAAACTTTCGCAATGGGCTTTTAAAATCTGTTTTTATGCATGTTTTAAGAGTTTTTGTTGCATTTACACACTTTTGATCAGCAGGCATCACTAGAGTGTGGTGTTTCAAGCGCTTCTTGATTTGAAGCTTCGAAAAGGTTTGTTTCTCCCATCACTAGCATGAGGTCATACACAGGGTAGTCAGTCCAAAGAGTAGCAAACAGGGCAGAAAACTAAGAAAAAAAAAAAAACAGGAAACCAGCCAAAATCAAACCAAGACACAGGAACCAGGACATGCAGACTCAGGCCCTGTCCACACGAACGCGGTTATTTTTAAAACCGCAGCTTTTTGCAGTTTTAAACGCGGTTTGGCCGTTTGTCCACATGCACACGCAGCACCAGGTCACTGAACCCAAACATTTTTGAAAACTCCTGCCAGGGTGAAGATTTTCAAAAACTCCGGTTGCAGTGTTATCGTGTAGACAGCGAAACCCGAGTTTTTGGCTTGTGACATCGGAGCCTGCGCTGTTATCTCCGTCTTCTGGAAACCTTTTCAGGCTTCTGATTGGCCAACATGGTTTTACAATTGAGATTATATCGCCACCTGTTGGTTGGGCATGCTCTTGACAGTGCTTCATAGTATGCGTTTGGATTTTCATGTGGATGGAGATTTTTTTAAAAACGGAAGAAGGAAAAACTTTTCTACAGTTCTAAAAAAATACCTGTGTACGTGTGGACATGGCCTCAGAGAAGCAATGTGACAACAACCAAGACAAAGCAATGAATGAGTGAAAAACCACCCATAAATAGGGTGAGACTGATGAGGTAACAAGACACAGGTGAATGCAATCAATTATCAAGAGTTCAGGCAAAGGATTATGAGGAATACAGTTTTGAGAAAGTAACAACAGTGTGAGGTGGAGTGCCCTCTGGAGGAGCTCATGGGCACTCCAGCCAGTGATTGTAACAATTATATTTGATCATATATTAAAATAGATTAATATAATGTTTTAAATTGCAAAACTAATATTTTACAGTATTACTGTTTTTGCTGTAGTTTTGCTAAAAAAAAATGCAGCTTGGTGAGTATGAGATATCTTCCAACAGCATAAAACCTTACTGACCCCAAACATTTAAACATTAGTGTACTTTCCTGTACATCCATTTAAAAAGCAAATGAAACCCAATAAACACTAATGTATTTTTATGCAGAATTTATTCTAGTCCAAGTTATGATGCACATTCCTTTTGTTACTCTGAAATAAGTATGACTTACTGTAGAGTAATTTAATCATAGAATATTTAAATAACAAATCCATGTTTCCAAGACCAACGGGAGTCTTGCACACATTCTGTTCTAAATATAGAATAAATGTAAGTGCATACTTATTTATGAATCATTATTTCGGTATGAAAATGTTAGAGTGCAAATACGTACACACAGTTAGTGAGCGAGACCCATTGTGTACAACCCAGGCTCATTCTAAATACGTGCCTCTAAATACATTTCTGCAGCACCGTTATTACGTACCTTGCTGCACGTTTCATGGCAGTTTCAAAGTGAAACGTCCAGTGAGTGGCACTAAAATGCAGGTTCAATAAGTGACCCTGGCACATATTTATTACGTTGATATAGGAACGTATTGCTGTGTTTGTACTGCGTTGCTTCAGGTACGTATTGCGGTGGTTCATAATTAAAATATTCGAGGGGTGTCGCTAAAAGTTAATGCTCTATCGTGAAGGAAATATCCCCTACACCAAACCCAACCCTAAACCTACCCAATAGTGTTAACAAATGCAAAAGTGATATAAAAATGCATTTGTTGATGCAGCCGTGCTATTTTAACTTCCTTATGCGGATTTGAGCTGTTTTGTCAAACCGTAGTTTCACCGGGTTTGAACAGGAGTTCTTCACCACCTAAGTGCAACGCCATATCGCGTGAGCAACCGAGCAAACCTGTTGAATTTGAAAACTCATGTATATGTAGCTGTATATGTGTCAACAACATTCAAATGCATTAGTTTTCAAATCTCGCAGCATGCTAAAATTGTTTAGAATTCATAACATAATACTCTTCAAGTAATTATGTGAAAATTAGGCTTTATTAATCGAAACTGTGGACCTGCAAATCATACTTTGTGTGAAAAGGAATAAAAGTTGTGGGAGTTTTACTGCCTCTAGTGTTCATTTTAACTGGAAACTGCAGCGATTCGTATGTATAGGTACACTCTAAAAAAAGACGGTTCTTTAAAGGTTCTTTACATGTAGTAATAGTTTTATTTAGAACGTCAGCATTCTGAAGAACACTTTCATGCTGAAATGTCTTTTTGTGTTAGAGTTTAGGGTTCTTTATTCCCGCCCTTTTGTTTTTCAAATCTGTAACTGGCAAAGCTCATCATTACTGAGTTTCTGGAGTTCAGTGATCCAACTACAGACTGTCAACACACCCTCAACAGGTAAATGATTTCATTCTTAAAATTTAAATACAAATTTAACTTTAAAAATGTAACTGGCTTCATATTGTAAGATTTTTTTAATTATTACTTGGGTTTATGTATGAACATACCCAGTCACAATAAATATTAAAACTATCCCATGACTTTATATCACTTTTTTCTTTTAAGATTGTGAAGGGCTCACAAACTGTCCATTTTTGCTTTTGGCCTTTATAAACATAATTGTTTTTACACAAACACATGGACACACTGTAACTCTAAACTCAATTGTGTATTTCAGATGTATCACATCCCACAACCTCATCATCTGCAGAGAAAAATCGCTACTTATTCACACCAAAATTATGGACTTTAAGGCATCATATTGATTGGATTGTGATTGTTTCACTGAAACTTGGTCTTCATCACATCTATTTTTTGTTCTTATTTTGTGTTTTACTTATTTATGTATTTATTCATGTTCAATGTCAATTGTCATTCATTAATGTATTCAGCTAATAACTGTTGTTAAGAGCACTGATAATTTTGCATGTCAATAAAAACATAATTCACACAACATGCTGCTGTTGTGGTTATTGTTTTAATGTAAAACCCTAACCAAGGCTACACTCTAAGATGCCTCATTACTGATTTTCTGGAGCTCAGCCACCCAACTACACAGACTGTCAACACACTCTCAACAGGTAAATAATTTATTTCTTAAAATGTCTATAAATTATAACTTTCAAATGCTAATTGGTTTCCTATGTCTTTTCTCTTTTTAGTTTAAGAGAACATGTGTGACCAGCTCTATTCAGTTAAGGATACCCTCCTCTTCTTCACTAAGTAAGTAACAAAGATATTGGATTTTTGGTCCATTTTGTTAGATATTTTTTATTACTAGGGTTTATGCATAAACATACCCAGCTATCCCTTGACTTTATATTACATTTTCCTTTTAACATTGTGAAATGCTCACATACTACTTTTGGCCTTCATAAACAATTGTTTTCACATGAACAAATGAAAGGAGACAAACTGTATATCTAAACTCAGTTGTGCCTTTCAGATGCTGTCACATCCTACAACCTCATCATCTGCAGAGAGAAACTGCCATTCAAACCCCCCAAAATACAGATAATGATTAACTTAAAGGCACCATAGATATTAACTGTTGTTAGAACACTGTCATTTTTGCTACAATTTCACGACATTATAAAAAGTACCTAATTGACACGTTGTTGTTGTTGTTGATTTTATGTAAAACCCTAATAGATACTTCAAGATATTATAAAACCTGGCAGATAGAGGAGTAAAAAACAATATTAATAAATACTATATACAAATAATACTAATATTAATGATATTAACACTAATATTCATGAAAAACTATCATTAAAATGTTATTTATAACACCAATAAGGTCGTATATAGTATTTTCAAAGCATGGTTCTATATGGAACCCTATAAAAAAGGTTCTATTTAGCACTAAAAAGGGTTCTGCTATTGTTACAAGCCGAAGAACCCTTTTTTGGTACTGTTTAGAACCATTTTTGTGTACGTTTTTTGAGTTTAGCAGAAATGTGGGTAGAGGCATGTATTTCCAATAAGCCTAGGTTGATTGTGTATGTTCTTAATGACAGAATGTGGAAAACTCAAAGACTTGTGTGTGTGTGTTTTAGAGCACACTGCTGATAACTTTGCCGCTGCTGTAGTGTCAGTATAATGAGGCATGACATGAAGCAGCATGACAATACAGGAAGCCACATCCACTCTATATCTATATTCAGTATCCTCCTCAGTCCTTAAGTGCACACACAAAGACATATGCACTACATGAGACAAAGGCCGAGATATTACACTCCAGCTTCTCCCTGCTCTAATGGTCATGTTCAGGCAAGAAAGACTGAAGTGACTGTTTGATGGCCATATCCTGTGCACAGCAGCATCCAGGAGAAGTAAACACCACTCTGCCTGGTGCACTGTATGTTTGGGCACGCAAGATAAAATGTTTTAGTTTGATGCGGTGGCAATACCTGATATGTCCCAGTCCAGTATTGTTGAACACAATTTACTGCCTCATTGTCCAGGCGCATGCAGACCTAGTTTGGTTGTTTTTCTGGCAGGGTGACACTACATATGTTTGCAAGCTGATATGAACAGCTTCAGACACAACTGCAGACCTTTGTCTCATAAATGCTATCAAATGTGTGCATTTTGGCTTACATTCTTTGTTTTCTCTCAAATTTATGGGTAGATCAGGGATGGGCAATTCCGGTCCTGGAGCATCAATGTCCTGCAGAGTTTAGCTCTGTCCCTAATCAAACACACCTGTCTTCAAGTCTTCAGAATTATTTAAAAATTGCAGACAGGTTTGTTTGATTAGTGATGGAGATAATGTTCCCTATTATGTAATTATTCCCTATAATGTGGTGTTCAGCATCTCAGACCGCAAGCTGATTTCTGTGTTATGTTTCCCACTTGTCGTAATGATGTTGTAATGATGAATGCCCAACTTAGAGGTACAAGTTTCCCAGGTGCACTTCAAGGCAGCATAAACTCTGCAGGACAGTGGCCCTCCAGGATCAGAATTGGCCATTCCTGGAATAGATGTGCAACTGTTGTAGTTGAGCAAGATGCAAACAATGAGGAACTTATCAGATTTATGCCAGATATATTTTATGTGATTATTTTTTGCTTGTTTTTTAGCCTGTTAACAGCAGACACTTATCCAAATGAGAATAATACAAGCAAATGCTATTAATCTAGGACAAATTAACCTCCATCAGATTGTTAGCTACAGAAGAACAACAAGAGAAAAGGAACAAGACAAATGAAGATTCATGCCAGCAGACAGCAACTTTAATCACAGACAATACAATGAATGGGGATATGGTAGTACTAACGGATTTTCACAAAAAAATGTAGGTAGCTCTCTAGATGTAGCAAGAACTTGCAGTTGTGTTTTCCTGTATGAAAACAAGAAAAATGTTTGATTTTTGTGTATAAATTTGAATTGCTTTGTATTTCCCATCAATGTTCCTTTAAACAGTGCTGCTCTGTGAGAGATTACTGGTGGGAGAATTTCCACTAAATGAAAAATGTTTAGTTTGAATCAGCTTCTCTGTGAGGTACAGAGATGGAATGTTTAAAATGGATTGGCTGTTCAATAAGGGATAGCAGTACAATGTGAACATTGGATTGCCCGCTGATGGAGGTAAACAGGTAGATGTTTAAGCAGACTCTCCAGAAAAGAACAAATCAGCAGGCAAGGTGTCTAGCTTCTTCGAAACATTGCTTGGAGCTACAAGCTCAAGCTTACATTCACTCAAATTCATTTTTGGGGAAAAAAGTGGTTAGTGAAACTATCAAATTATATGTTTATTCATTAATTAATTCATTTGGAATTGTTTATTAGAAAACTATAATGAATATATGCATACATTTATTAAAAATAAAATGGAAACATCTTCATTTGACTAATTATTATTATTATTAACTAATTTTGCAGTATTATATATATATATATATATATATATATATATATATAATTTTTTTATATATATCTAAAAAAAGATTAGTTAAATACAGCAAGTGTATTATGCATTCGTCAGCCACTACACACAAGTTCTGGTTCACACACACTGACAGACAAACTAACCAGGATCTCATAGGTTTTTATGTTATGTCTTGCACCTCAAACCTTATTTTTAACTGATTTCATTACACCAGAAAAAGGTTCCACCAGAAAGGATTTTAACTGTAGTCTTATTGGTTTATATTGGTGTTATTTGGACTAAATTACAGGCTAATCATAAAACATAGTGGAGAAAGTTAAAGCAGGGTATGTTCATGTCATGTATGTTCATGTCATTTATAGCGTGAGTGTTCCTTTGTGTTTATTAAACCCATTTGGATTAATGTACTCCTCATCTCTCTCCGTTCCTTGCTCCACAGTCTGCTCAGCAGTGCACCGTTGACAGAATACCGGACCTAAAAAGTAAGCGGCACCCCCTCTCCCCGTTTAATTTACGTTTTTTTTTAGTTTTTGTTTTGTTTGTTTTTTTTTTTCCCGTGCGTTCCTCCACGTCCCCAAATGGAGGAGCGATTAATGTTTATCGCGCTGGTTCAGGCGAGCCCAGACCCAATCGTCATTGCAAGGGCGTTCGTGCCGCTCGCCCTCACCAGCTCCCTCGAGGGGGAGATCCTCGCAACGCTGTTCCGGATCGGGATAACAAGCCCAGGGAGGGCTCCTGATCCCCAGTTAAGCCCAGGGAGGGCTCCAGTTACCCCCGTATAGCCCACGGAGGGCTCTTGATTCCCCGTTAAGCCCGGGGAGGGCTCCTGTTCCCCCGTTAAACCCGGGGAGGGGTCCGGATCCCCCGTTAAGCCCGAGGAGGGCTCCTGATCCCCCGTTAAGCCCGGGGAGGGCTCCAGACCCCGAGTACAGCCCCGTAAATTTCCCCAAGTATTTCTTATTTGGTTAGTTTCCTGTTCCTGTCCTGATTGGTTAAGTTCATTTGTCCCAGGTGTTTCCCTTGATGTTTCATTGCTCCCAGGTGTACATGCATAGCGTGAGTGTTCCTTTGTGCTTATTAAACCCATTTGGATTAATGTACTCCTCGTCTCTCTCCGTTCCTTGCTCCACAGTCCGCTCAGCAGTGCACCCGTGACAGCAGGGGGGCATGAAAGGCGCTATTTATTTCCTGCTGAATGACTGTGTGTTGATTTATGACCAGTTGATGTGGCTCCTGCTCCTTGGGGTTGTGTATTATTTAGAAATACATCAAATGAAAAAAGATTTGCTAGTTCATTATTAGAAGAAATAATCCCCCCCATTTGAAAATGTCAAATGAATAGAAAATTACAACTGAGAATTGCTAAAACTCCAATGATCTCTATAATTTAACACACGAGTTTTAATGTCAGGTTTTGGAGTTGGTGGTTTCAGAGCCCTGATGTTAGCAGATCCAGCTGTCAAGATGGACGGAAGGCACTCTGCAGAGCTATTGTTTGGATTACTGTAGTGCCTCCCATTAACTCTAGTTGTCTTTTCTTTAGTTTGGGCTTATTGCGACATCTCTGAAATCGATTTCCTCTGCTCCTCTCCACCGCTGGGTTATGTTCACATGATCCACCAGGTGTAAAGCCCCAGACTTGCACAAACCCACACATGTGTACGCAGGGCCGTGCACAGACCTTTTGAGGGGCATGTGCTGAAACTGAAAAAAGGCACCCCCCCTTTTTTTACTGGTTACATCTTAATGATAAGCGGAGAGTATAGAATACTACATTCAAAAATTAGCTAGCTAGCAAATACATGCATATTAACATCGTAAACATTAACCATGCTGTGAGTGTGACCATATATAATATGATTAAATGTTAATAAATTAAGTGTATCAGCAGATAGCCATCATAAATCACAGAAGAATTTTCTTAGAAATATATTTTACCTAGCTGACGAGGAACACTCAGTCGCTTTGTGTCAAACTCAAATGCAG
>NW_015540851.1:127769-194049 GCF_001515605.1 Sinocyclocheilus anshuiensis | reverse complement strand
AACTCTTTTTAATACCTTTCATTCGCTAAATATATTTGTAAAACAGACAGACAGACGTAAAGGGTGACCAATAGCATTGATTTATTGAAGAAGGAAAAAAAAAAAAAAGGGCACTTCGGAGTGTAAGGACAAAAAGGGCATGTGCTCTGCACAGGTTGAGCCCTACCTGTGCACGTGCCTGTGTGTACGCATTCACACAAAATCAATATATTTCATTTCAGAACTCTCTCTTATCTGTCCCTCTGTGCTTGGATTGGTAAAGAAGATTAACCTACACCTTTTCACTAAAAAAATACTATTGCAAAATGCTGTGGCAAATATGAAAGTCCCTTATCTTGTACCATAAAGATTGTCTGTCAGTTTCATGTAAAAGTAATACTTGACATCCAGGATGAGCTTCTGAGTAATATTTTACTTGAATGATGCACATTTTCTCAGTGAATAAATATGAGTGCAGTGTTTTAATTGTCATCAAGTGTCTGCAATCTCTAAATCTATCATGTAAGTAGAATCTGTGGTGGTATTAAAATGGCAATGAATGTAATTATTGTTTTTTTTCTAATTGTGAACTGATTTTTTTTTTCTCACAATTAAAACAAGCATTTGAGGTTGGACTGCAAATTTAATCTGCAGGAGCATGAACAGGTCAGAGCAGCTGTGTTCTGTTTTGTGCATTAACACTGATCTCCAAGGCTTTTCATAATGTTTCTTTTTCATTAAGCGTTTTGATGCCTTTGCTCTGCAAACCGCCCACTTTTTATCCCACATAATAAGATTTTGGTGTCCATTTAAAATCAGTGGCAATGACTGGGAGGAGCTTTAGCATAAGCCGCTAACAGCAGCTAATGTGGCAAGGAGGATTCATCACGTTGTGACAGATTCTATTAAACCACTCTAAAAAGGTCAATCAGTTCAGAAACGTGTTTATAGATATTTTCTCCTGGCCTTTCTGGTATTCTGATCTGTCTCTGTCTGGCTCCAAAGTTGTTTTAGGTGTGGTCCAACATGTCTTTGTATTTCCACAGAGCTGGAGGTGACCATTGAAAATATTGATTATGTTGAGCTAAAGCCGCTAAAGGCTTAATAAGATCATCTTACTATTGTGAAGAATATTTTAGCCGAAAGGGCTTTGGCTGCAACATGTTTCTTTTATCTCTTTCTCTCTTTTTATATTTAAAGCACTAGACTTTTTTTTTTTTTTTGGAGTATTCAAACGCTAAACGAAGAAGTATGACTTGACCAGGATCATGCACAAAAACAATATAAACATATAATAAGCCAGATGGGAATTTATAGCTCGAAAATGCACCGTCTTCCCAACTTTCATACCTCTGCTTTCAAACAAGGGTCGATAGCTCAAAGTTAATTGACCTCCTTCTTGAACTTTAGAAATGACACAAAATGTCAGCTGTACCTTTAAAATGCTAATTAATAATGATTATAATTTAAAAATCGATGCCTGCCGTCTGTGTATTGACTCTGTATTGGGATGAAAGAGCATATCAGTGTTATACTATATTGATTAGCACCACATTGGCCAAATAAAGAACAAGGAAGTTGCTAGACAACAATTCAGTTAGAATCCATATAAAAGTACATGTTTTTTTTTTTTTAATTGCATTGCATTTTTAAGCTTAACTTGGAGATTCTTAGGTTGATAGATTCTTTGCATACCTTGCATTTTAAGGTGAATATAAAACACTCTGGGAGATACTGATATGCAGAAGACCTGGGTTGTGTAGCTTGCCTATATTTTGCACTTTTCAAGCTTTATGATATTGAGAACAATTTGCGGAACAGCTCATGTAATACAAATTGAAAGGGTTTGTTTGAGTTTTCTTTTGTACTTCCTATAACACACAAGGCTTGATTAATTTAAAGTTAAACTTATTTTATATAAAGGAACTTCACTTTGTTTGCATGTTAAATAAAGTACCATCTTCTTTTTTAATAGCTTTATTCAAAGCTTAAGAATTTAATTTAAGTTTCAATAAGTAATATTTACAGTGTGTTGCTTAGTCCTCTCTGCTTTGTGTATCTTACTAATGAACATCTTTGAGAAGCTGTTGTGCCTGACTTTTTCTCTTTCTTTCTTCCTCCCACTTTATACCTATGCTTAATGAACACATAAAACTAAGCCTATTGTTCAGTATGAGGATTAAACATCCTTGAGTTGAGAAGGTGAATCACTTGTAAATGAAGTTTTCCTGTCGTTGCCCACTGGGATGTTGGGGGAAGTTCAAAAAGCATTGTATTATTCCCTTCTTCTCTGAATAAAACATACATAGAGCATTGTTGAATTATGGATAGAATTTTTGTGTTGCACTATTTTTTCATGGTTTGTCTCCAAAGTAAATGTCTGAGCACAAAAGAGTTGATTCTATGGAAGTTGTTGAGGACATATCTGAAGGTATGTCAAAATTGGCTATCCATATTAAACCAATATGTGGGTCATTCAGACATGATCTTCCAGCATCCAAAATTATATTAAAGTGACTATGGCTTTTTCCAGAGATTGCTGAGAGTTTCTGAAGAGGTGAAATTTTAAAGCTTTTCCTTTGAAGAAAAACCAAGGCTAGAAATTTGCTGCAAGGTTTAACGAAACAAACCATAATTCTAATTATTAACATTTGATGATCAGCTATGCTGACACCCTTCACCTTTCTGGCAGAATTGTGGTATTACTTTTATTTTAATAATTAAAAGTAGACCATTGATAGGCCAGTTCATGTTGTGTTCATTTACACCGCACCTCAGTCATGCTGGAAGCTTGTCAGCAGTTAGTCAGAGGTTTATTCATCCTCACAGTCTGTGAGCAAGGGCTTAAAATTCACTTGGCAAACAGTTACTCTCTCCCACAGAAAAAAAGAGAGAGATCTTTCTCTCTATATAAGTTTTCTCATACTTTCCCATTGTTTCATCACACCCTTGATCTTTCATTAACTTTAATGATGCAGACAAGATGAAGGAAATGAGTTTATTCTGGTTTGTATGCTGTCAGCATGCGTTAGCTCGGCGAAAGACAAACAGACTGGCCGCCATCTTCCAAAAATCATTTGGCAACTTCCCCCTTACAAGCTCGGGAGTGATTTATTTTCAAGGATCCTTTAATAAAAATGACTAAACAAAACAGCCCAGCAGAGATGAATCAGCACACAGATGAAAGACTGAGAAGGTCAGAAAATCATTTAGTCTCATTTCATCATCGCTGGGGAGCAAAGAACCAAACTCAGAGTGGATTATTTGTGCTAATATGATGTTTGCATCATTGAAAGCGTTGTTTGCTAAATGGTGTCTGCAGGGCCTGGTTAGCATGGCAGCTGTTTTGTTGAAGAGCTTTTAATAAACTGTCGCTGAACTACTGTTGAAAACACCCATTTGTTTTACTCTACTGTTTGACCAGCATTTTGATGAACAGCTTTGTTTGGATGGAATGTAATGGAAATGTATTCTAGTCTTTTATGCAGAAGTAAATTAATAATTTTATTAATCAAGAATGCATTAAATTGATCAAAAGTGACAGTAAAATACATTTATAATGTTACGAACAATTTCTATTTTAAATAAATGTTTATTTTAAACTTTCTATTCATCAAAGAATCCTGAAAACAAAATGTATCACTGTTTCCACAAAAATATGAAGCAGTGCAACTGTTTTTGACATTGATAATAATAATTATAATAAATGTTGCTTGAGCAGCACATCAGCATATTAGAATCATTTCTGAAGGACCATGTGATGCTGAAGACTGTAGTAATGGTAGCTAAAGTAGGTAAAATGTATCCCCAAACTTAAACTATTACGAACTGCCTGACCAATATCAATGTGTATGTGTGTTTTGTGTGTCTGTGTGTATATTTACAGACATTTACAGGAAACAGTGACACAGACACAGTGGTCCAACACAAACTCCCTCACTCAATCAGAACTCGATATATGCGTCTTCTGTCCCTTGAGGGAAGCCCCAAAGGAGGAATGGGTCTACGGCTAGAAGCTTATGGCTGCACATACAGTGAGTGATACCTTACATGAACTGAGATGAGAGTTAATGATATTTTTTTCTATCCCATACCCCTAAACCTCACCATCGCATAAAACTTTATTTAGCCCTTTCCCTATTAAGTGTTTTTTTTTAATAAAAGTAATTTACTATCCTTTCCACAATGCAGGTAAAACCTGGTGCACACACACCAGAATAAGCATATCAAAAATGCCATTTCATTGTCCATCAGTTTCTATTAGTATATTTGATACCATATTTAAGATCTGAAGAAGTGAGCTGTATTCAGGCATTCAGCGCAGCTTCATTTTCAAATCAACAGAAAGTGTCAGAGCACACAGATCTTGGAAGGTCACAAAAAGTGCAGAGAGCATAGGGTCTTCTCACATTCTCTTTGATCTCCTTTTGCTGTCCTCCTCAGAGTCCGACGTGGCTGACTTCGACGGTCGCAGTGCCTTACTCTACCGGTTCAACCAGAAGTCCACCAGCACAGTGAAAGACGTGATTTCCCTGAGATTCCAGAGCCATCAGGCAGAAGGGGTTCTGGTTCACGGAGAGGGACAGAGAGGAGATTTCCTCACTCTGGAGCTTCAGAGAGGAAGACTCATTTTGCATCTCAATTTGGGTGAGAGAAAGAGAAGGATGGGACACAATTCAGATTGACCTTCTATTATTTTATTCACACTCATGCACAAGTGTCTCGATGGATCAGAAAGTGAAATTAGAGAATAAAGAAAAGTACCTGAGACGTAGTGAGTTTAGATGCCTGGCTGAATTCTTTGCTTTTAAAGGGTTAGTTCACCCAAAAATGAAAATTCTGTCATTAATTACTTACATTAATTACCAAACCCATTATATCTTCGTTCATCTTCGCAACTCAAATTTAGATATTTCTGATTAAATCTGAGAACTTTCTGTTGGACATCCATCTATCTTATTTCCTTGTCTGTGTATTCTGGTTAAAATATGTAAGGCTGGGCAAAAAATTGCAAGTCATCCTCTCTTTCAAAATCTCCACACATGTTTACGAAGACTGTTTTATGTACAGCATGCATCTTCATCTGCTTGTAAACAAGGTGCAGTGCATCCAAGTTCTACGTCAGAACGCCGGCTCCTGCATCAGCAACATCACATGCATGTGTCGTGGTACTCTCGTGAACGCACGTAGAAGACTGACACGGAAGAGAAGAAATTGTTGAATTAAGTCATTGTTTTTTGTTTTTCTTTGCGCACAAAAAGTGTTCTCGTAGCTTCATAAAATTACGGTTGACTGATGTCACATGGACTATTTTAACAATATCCTTACTACCTTTCTGGGCCTTGAACATGGTAGTTGCGTTGCTGTCTATGGAGGGTCAGAAAGCTCTCGGATTTCATCAAAAATATCTTAATTTGTGTTCAGAAGATGAACGAAGGTCTTATGGGTTTGGAACGACATGAGGGTGAGTAATTAATGACAGAAAATTCATTTTTGGGTGAACTAACACTTCAAGTTCCTAAGTCTAGGTTCCTATTCTGTCTTTTGCTGTCCCTCTACAGATGATGCCAAGCCTCAGTCTGCTGGACGCTCATCTTCTGTCATGTTAGGAAGTCTGCTGGATGACCACCACTGGCACTCTGTTCAAATTGAGCGCTTTAACAAACACGTCAACTTTACTGTGGATGGACACACGCAACACTTCCGCAGTCCAGGACAGGAGGACACACTGGAGATAGACTATGAGGTGAGAGCTGAGTGTAAATTATAATAAATCTGAATATAATTAATTATTTAGATTCTTTAATTTATGTTATTTATTTATACAATACTGAAAATATGATGACAGGCTATCCCTAATACACAACAGACCCTGACACAGCTAAATATTTAAAAATAACTTCTTGTCATAAAAGAACAAGACAATAAGAAGAAAAGAATAAGATCAATTACTGTGACATGAATAAAGATATCCTGTTCTCTTGTTATCTGAAACCATGTTGCAAAACATTGTATTCAATCACTGTCACTGCAAACTTATGAAAGCTTGAAACAATAGAGAACAAAGTCAGTGATTCCTGGAATTTCAGCACAACCAAACAAACACATGCAGACCCTTTGAAATGCACTACCTTTCAAAAGTTTGGGTTTGTTAAGATTTCTTGTTATGTTTTTGAAAAAAAGTCTCTTATGCTTAAAAATACAGTAATATTGAGAAATGTTCTTACAATTTATAATGACCGTTTCGTTCTGTTTTAATATGATAAAAAGTAATTTATTCCAGTGATAGGAAAGCTGAATTTTTAGCATCATTACTCCAGCCTTCAGTGTCACATGATCCTTCTAAAATCATTCCAACACACTGATTCACTGCTTTAGAAACATTTCATATTATTATCAATGCTGGAAACAGTTGTGCTAATTAATATTTTTGTGGAAACCATAATGCATCTTTTTAAGGTTTTTTTGATTAGTAGAAAGTTGAATGGAACAGCAGTCATTTGAAATAGAAAATTTAATTTTGTAGCATTATACAGTATGCATACTGTCACTTTTGATTAATTTAAAGCAGCATTATTACTTTAAGAAAATACTATTTTTGAGTAATGCAGATGCTCGGATTGCTATCAGCCTAAGGACTTAAGTGTTTTTTTTTTTCTTCTAATTTTCTTCCTCATTTATTATTGGTTACCCATTTTTCTGTCCTTTTCAGCTTTAGTTGTTAATTTCTTTAACCTTCATCCTATCTTCTATCCCTCCATTTTTTCTTTTGTGTGTATAAGTGAGTATTTCAAACATGAGAGCACACATCCCCTGTTTTCTGTATTTTTTTACTCATTCCCGCTTTAATGATTAATGGGTTCAATACTGAATAAAAATTGATACCATTTATAATAGATTAACCTCGTTACAAGCAGCTGGAATATTTACCACTTCCCTCACTCTCTATTTTTTTTCTTTGTTTTCTTTAAAGAGCTTCCGATCTTGACAAGGGCAGCAGAGTATATCATTTTCTTGTGGAGATTGTGAGTGCCTGTTTGATACTTTGTGCCATTACTATCAGGTTGCAGCACTCAAAATAACAAGCAAAAGTGCACCTACACCACTATCAAAGCCCAACTAGATATATTCTCTGAAAATACAGCAATCAACTTATTGATTTTATTAAAAGCTGGATAAAACAGGCCCCACATATTAGCCTTCAGAGCCATTCTTTGCTATTCTTTTTTCTATTCTTTGTTACTGATCTCTGGGATATGTGGTTGTTTTGTGTGTGTGGTGTGTGTGTGTGTGTGTGTGTGTGTGTGTGTGTGCGCGTGTGTGCGTGTGTGTGTTTCTGTGTTTCTGTGTCCTTATTCAAGCTCAGTTTCGGAGGAATCCCTTTGCCTGGTAAGCCTGGGACGTTTCTCCATGAAAATTTCCACGGCTGCATAGAAAACCTCAACTACAATGGCGTCAGTGTTATAGACATGGCAAAAAGACGGAAGCCACAGATCTATACAGTGGTAAGTATGAACTTTTACAAGTGATTTTGTGACTAAATATCACATTTCTACATGTCCATCAATTGTGAGAATCAAATGGCACCTAGTGAGATTGAAGGCCATCAAATCTCACTCTCTGTCAAGGTTAGGAGTTGAAATCTCTCTGTTCACAAAGTAATGTGAGACCACAAAAGCTTTAAAAAAAATTGCTTTATAAAGTATGAAGCATAACTTTATTCACACAATAAGCCTTTATATCTAAAGCAATTTACAATAGTGTCACATGGCAAATTACAGTAGCTCTGTGTGTATCTAAAGTGTGTTTCTGCAGTTGTGTGAAGTTGTGTGCATCGCACCATAAAAGAGCTCTCTTTCCCTAATTAACAGGCTGTGAAGTCTCTCCTCTTGTCCATTTCTCTCTCACTGTCTCTGGGTGGTCTAATACACTTATCACAGAAGGAAAAGAAGAGCAGTGCCACATTGTGATCTTCATTTTGTCTTTCCCTCCCTCTTGTCAGAGGCATTTTAAAGGGGTCCTATTATGCTTTTTCACTTTTTCAACTTTAGTTAGCCTGTAATGTTAACTTAGAGTGGTTACAATCATCCGGGTTTAAATCGCGCACAAATTGATTTGATTTTGACGCAATATTTACACTGAAGCTCGCAGGCGGCTATGGTAAGGGGTCTGACCAGGCTCCAAGTGGTGCCAATCACAACACACACTGGCCCAGCTAACCAATCACAGCACATTTCGTATTTCAGAAGGCGGGCCTTCATTTGATACAGGAACTATTCGAGCCATTCATGCCAGACTGGGGAGAGAGGAATTGTAATAATGTAAAATATGTGAAAAAATAATGTGTTTTTCGAACAACCTAGTTTGAGAGCCTGTTCTAGTACACCCCCAAAACAAAATCAAGACTTTGTAAAAGAGCATGATAGGACCCCTTTAAGATAAAGATCTTACTAGCTTATTGCACTACAGTACATGCTGAAGTTCATGCATAGATTGAGACGCTCCACACGTCACTGACTAAATAATGTTCATGCAGTGCTATAGCTATTTATTATTTATACAATGAACTGTTGTGGTACAATATAATTTAGGGCTGCAGGATATTATAATTATGATTATTAATTGTGATTAACAGGCTGTAGATTAAAATTGTATTGCCTACTCTTTATGTAGATTACACTTTCAAAAAGATCTAAGGACTTCAACTTCACAAAGGTCCTCAAAACAATAGTTAAATTAAACAGCACTACGGCATTCATGCACACAGTTGTAAATGGGAAACCTTCATCATTACAGTTTTTTCAACTGTTTACACACATTTTCAAAACTTTGCCTCTTTTTTTCAAAACTTTACACACAAATCCAAGAATTGCACACACAAAATTCTAAATGCCTCACATCTCTTGCAAAATGAAACACTGCATTCAAAATATCACACACATCTCAAAAGCAAACATTTGAAAACACCTTTGCCATAATATTAATTCCTGTTAGATTTTTGTGTTACATAGAGAATTGTGTGTTGTGTTTTGCAAAAAGTGTTTTATGAAATTGAAAACTGAGTCAAAGGCCGAGAATTAGTGTATGGTTTTGCAGATTTGGTGTGCGGTTCTGGTGTTTGAGTGTCAAGTTTCAGAAATTGTGTGACAAGTAAAGATTTTGTTTGCAAGTAGTTGAAAAAAAACGCTCCGGTTACTGACGTAACCTCGGTTCCCTGAGATAAGGGAACGAGTGTTGTGTATGGGGTAAACTCCTGTTTACTCTGTTACTAAAGCCTGATTTGTTCACATTTGTGTAGCTGCACAAACCAATGGCGTTTCAGCCCGCCACAAAGGACGGAGCCGACGTGTATATAAGTCGGCTCGCAGCGCCATTTCATCAGAATCATTCGACTGAAGCAGCAGTCATCGATTCGTGTGCAGCTCATAGCACGGCAAGTGACACAACGCTCGTTCCTTTATCTCAGGGAACTGAGGTTATGCCAGTAACCGGAGCATTCCCTTTCGAACGTTCACTTCACATTGTGTATGGGGAACGAATCCAATCACGCCGTGCTATGAGCAGAAGCAGACTAAGCCGCTCTGCGAGCCCAGTTCTGGAGCACTTATGTTAAGGGCCCCTAGAGAACATGAGCCAACTGAGTCCCGAACGTAGCTGAGGATTTGGGACATAGCTATTTCCACCATAGGGAGAAATAAGCAGTTTAAGCCGATAAAATCCATGCCTGGCGAGCAAGGACATCTAGGCTGTAAAATCTGGCAAACGTGGATGGCGACGACCAGCTGGCGGCCGCACATATCTCACCAATAGAGATTCCGCTGGACCAAGCCCAGGAGGAGGCCATTCCTCTAGTGGAGTAGGCCCTCACACCTATGGGGCATTGCAAACCTAAGGCTATAGCATCAATTATCCAGCGGGATAGTCTTTGCTTTGTAACCGGCAGCCCCTTAGAGCTGCCTCCAAAGCAAACAAGAGCTGCTCCAACTGTCTGAACAGGCTAGAGCGTTCAAGATATATTCTCAGGGCCCTGACGGGCAGAGAACATTGGGACCCTGCTCACCATCTGCAGCTGGGAGCGCCAGAAAGTTAATTACCTGGTCTCTGAATGGAGTTGAGAGCACCTTCGGAACATATTCATGTCTAGGCTTGAGGACAACTTTACAGTCGCTAGGCCCAAACTCCAGACAGGAAGCACTGATTGACAGTTCTTGTAAGTCACCCACTCGCTTGCCCGTTGCTAGTGCCAGTAGCAGAGCGGTTTTCAGTGACAAAGGGCGTAGTACGGCCGAATGTAGTGGTCCGAAGGTAGGACCCCGTAGGACCTTAAGGACTATTGACAAGTCCCAAATCGATACGGTCTGAGGATGAAGATTGTTGATCTCCGGGCGCCCTTCAAGAACTTAATGATCAGATCGTTTCTGCCGATCGAATGGCCAGCTTCGAGGGAATGATTCGCTGTGATAGCTGGCATGTAAACTTTGAGTGTGGAAGGGGCGCCCGTTGTCCAACAACTCTTGTAGAAAGGATAGCACGTGGGACACGTCACAAGATACTAGGTCCAGGCTTCGTGCAGTACACCAGTCACGAAAGACTGATCATTTGAGGGCGCAAAGGCATCTTTTAGACAGTCACTCAATCTCGCTGGGAGCTGTGTAAGCTCCCGTTGAGGCTCCATACATGAAGGCTCCACAGCTCTGGCCGGGGATGCCAAATCATGCCTTTTGCCTGCGAGAGAAGATCTTGTCTCAGTGGTATCGACCACGGGGCTGCTACTAAGAGCTGCACTAACTCGGGGAAACAAGCCTGGTTCCTCCAGAGTGGGGCCACCAAGAGAACTGAGCATTTCTTCTCCCTGACCCGTTTGATGACCTGTGGAAGCAGGGCTATCGGGGTGAAAGCGTACAGGTGAGCACTGGGCCAATCGTGGGCCAGAGCATCTCGCTGTATCGAGAAATAAGTAGGGCAGTGAGAGCTGTCTTCTGAGGCGAAAAGGTCTACCTTCCCAAAGACAGACCAGATTTCTTGAACCGTGTGAGGATGACTGAAACAGTTCAACCCGAGGCACTCCAAGCGGCTGAGTAACAGCGCTCTGTCAGCGACTAATTCCCGTTCTGATTTGGCCAGGATCAGCCAGTGGTCGAGGTAGTTGAGCATGCAGATTCCCATCTGCCTCAGAGGTCTATGCGTCTATGCACTTCGTAAAAGTGTGAGGGGCCAGAGACAGTCCAAATGGTAGGACTGTATATTGGTAGGCCACTCCCTCGAACGCGAATCTCAAGAACGGCCTGTGATAGGGGGCTATGTGGATGTGAAAGTAAGCATCATTCAGGTCCACATGTGTGCACGAGGATCTGTTTGATAGTTAACATCTTGAATGGCCGGCGCATAAGCGAGCGATTCAGATGTCTGAGATCCAGAATTGGTCTCAGCTCACCATCTTTTTTGGGAACGAGGAAGTAGCTGCTGTAAAAGCCTGACACGCTGTTCGCTGTAGGTACTATTTCTATAGCACCTTTTACAAGCAGTGTTCGCACTTCGTGTCAGAGAACCATCGGCGGAGGGTGAACCAACTCCAGGGTAAAGCTAAAATCAGCCAAATGTATTAAACATCATAAACCCATCTTTTTAGGCAAGAACCAGACATGGGTGTCATGTAGGCTAAAAAAATGTTTAATGGGACATAATTTGTATTTAACGTGATTACAATTTAATAAAAACGTTAGAAATTGATAATTATATAAAGTCTCCTTTCCGCTGTTATTCAAACAGCGAATTAATTATATATAGATAGTGAAATTATCACTAACATTGATCTATCACGAGTTTAAGCACTCTCAAAAAAACTAAACTATCGTTATAATCACTGAAGCTGTATACACTGTGAAATTAATCTCTTACTTACATTGTACGTACATCTGCGCTTTGTTGTTTATGATGAGAGAATTCGCAAGAGTCTGGAATTCAGTCAGCTAACGCGCGTGCACTCAACAAAACTGATGAGTTTGAACGATGACTCATCTGAACGCATTTTTGCCCCAAGTCCCCGTGGCCAGGGAAGGCCTTACACACGCTCCGCCTATGTAGAGAATGTGTTCGTTGTCCTGAACCGAAGTGTGAATAATACGTCTGAAATGAGGTGGCCTGCGAGCAAACTGAAACGAGTAGCCTCATTGAATTGTTTTTAGAACCCAGCTTGACACGCCTGGTATAGCTGCCAAGGCATTGAACCGGGATGAAAGTTGATGTAATTTTGCAAATGAAAGTTCACCACGAGGGAGTGGGGAACTGATATCCACGTGTGTAAATGTGGGAAGAGGAAATTCGCTTGTGACGAGGGGGGCGGGGCCGAGAGCCATGGGAATGGAGCGAGGCCGGTGGAGTAAATGCTAATGCACGACACCTGCGCCACTCACCGGTCTCGAGTACCACGGAGGAGCTCCGGAAGGTTAAAAGGAGGAGTGACGGCAGTGTTGGACGAGAGAGGACCAGGCCTGGATTTTATTTTGTGTTTTGGTTTTTGTTTGTGTGCGACAGTCGTCAGTTTTGTGTTTATTTTATTATTAAAGTTTTGTTTAAATGTCCGCCGGTTCCCGCCTCCTTCTTCCCGAACTACGAACTTTGTTACATCGCTCTTTTGAGTATTTGGGTCTGCTATCACAGCGGTAAAACATTCGGGTGCGCACTGCACCTGCAGGGCGTGACCCGTGGGAAACAAAACTCCATCGCTCAGAGGTGTTCGGAAGGATGGAGGGTGAAAGTGAGCTGCTTTTGAGGGAGTTCCGGCCAAGGCGAGAACTGACCCATTCCTCTTCCTTTCTGAAGGTGGTGCCGGCTTTGCGGGCTGAGATGATGGGGCTTTCTGGCGGCTAGCGGCTGCAGCAACCAGAGCGCTTAGGGAGGAAGTGACACAGCGTTTGCGACGTCTTCTGAGCCTCTGAGAAGCACTGTGCAAACCCATCCACAGCGGGGCCAAAGAGCCCCTTCGGTGAGACCGGAGAATCAAGGAAGGCCATCTTCTCAGCGTTCCTTATTTCAGTGACGTTCAGCCAAAGGTGGCGTTCCAACACCACCAGGCTGGCCATGGTCTTGCCGATAGCCTGAGCTGTGGCTTTCATAGCGTGCAGAGCCAAATCAGTCGCTGTGCGCAGTTCTTTGAAAGCATCCTGAAGTTGGCCAGACTCGTCCATATCACAGAGAAGTTTAGCCTGAAACACTTGTAGGACTGCCATCGTATGCAGCGTCGATCCGGCAGCTGCGTACGTCCTGTTAGCCAGAGCCGAAGTGATCCTGCAGAGCTTCGAGAGATGCGCTGCATGGGCCTTTAATCCCAGGGCGGACGACGGACACAAGTGAGCAGCTATCGCCTCCTCCTGAGGGGGGAGCTTGCTATAGCCTCTTTCCTCAGTGCCGTCAACGGTGGTGAGAGCTGCTGAGGAGGAGGAGCTAACTCGGGCCGAATAGGGGGCGCACCACGGTCAGTTCTTCTCGAACCGCAGGCAAGAACGGGGCGGGCCGCTGGCGGGAAGGCATCTGACAGCGTCCCGGCAGTAACCACTCGTCTAAGAGGCCATGGACGGGCTCATCTGGAGCTGACCACTCGAGACCCAGATCCTCCACCACCTTGGAGAGAACACGGATCAGCTCGCTGTCCGGTTTTGGAGACTCGTCCTCTGCCGGGGCTCTTCGACGGCGGCGAGCAGGTTGAGCTTCTTTCCGTCTTCTTTCTTCGGCTTCTTGCAGAGTCAGCGAAGAGATGATCCTCATCGCTGAAGGAGAAGATTCTGATGAAATGGAGCTGTGAGCCGACTTGTATACACGTCGGCTCCGCCCTTTCTGGCGGGCTTAAGCGCCATTGGTTTGTGCAGCTACACAAACGTGAACAAATCAGGCTTCAGTAACAGAGTAAACATACAATAATTGTTGAGCTAAATCTCAGAAATGGGTCTCAAAGAACTACACTTCCCAGAGTGCACCAGCAGCAGCAAACTGGCTGCTTATCACAGGATCAGTCATTGTCACTAATTAAGAGCACCTGTAAAAACATGGAGGTTCTCATTCATTAAGAGAAGAAACTTCAGAGAGAAGACGCTCCAAGTTCACTAATAGGTTCAGTCCAAAGACGCCAATGGTCAGTGAAATGGTTTATTTAATTTCATGGTGTTTGAAATGCTGCTTAATATGTTCAAGTATGTTTAACTGCTGTGTAGATTGGTTAAGAAACACCTTGCAGCATTGACTTTATTGATTGTGTTAAATGAGTTCGTGCTAAAATAACCATGGTGAGTTTGGAAAGAAAAAAAAAATGTAAATGTATAAGATACAAAAGAATAGAACAAGTTAAAAAGGTAAAAATTCTGGTAAATGTTAAAACTTTACTAAAACATATGAAACTGTTTAATTAAAATGTTTAGTTAAAATGGTAACATTTGTTTTTCTGTCTTTAAAGGTTTACAACCTAATTTACTGAATCAACTGAAAAGCTAAAAAAGAAAATTAAAAGTGATTGAGTCGGAAATTTGAGTTGTCCTTGTGTCCTTTGGAAGTTGAACAAGAGTAGAACTTGACAATAATGATTGACCCCTAATTTGCATGTTGATATAAAACTACATAAACCAACTTCAATACATATGTATATATTGAATAAAACACATCTTGAGCATTTTAAACTTGCAGTTACCCTGTTTTGCAGTTAATTGTGTGCCTGTTCTATTTGTGAATCTAAGATTGAATCTGATTATATATTTTGAGATTGTTTGGGTTTGTTCTGTATGGACATACAGTATTAATGTTATTTGTGCAGGTCTTAAAAAGTCTTAAATTTGATTTTAAAAACTTAAATTTGATTTAAAAAAAAACAATTTGTTTGGTCCAAGGCTTTAAACTCTTTACTGAAAAATGTTTTGGCATGTCTATGATAAATGTGCTTAGAGAGCCTCTGGTAGAACACTTGCACTCTATCACATGTTTTTCCATGGTTTTGCAATGAGATTATTGTTCACTAGTTTTTCCACAAATCCTCTAAATATTTGAGACAGTATAGTAATAGAAGTCTATGGAAAGTCCCCACAATTCACAGAAACAAACGTGTGTGTGTGTGTGTGTAACCTTTCTACCAGCACACATCTATTGCTTCAATAATTCAACTGTGCCATGTGCCCATGCCCATGTGCATTAAGTAAGGAAATTGATGACAGGCCGTTGAATTATTAGAAAAATAATGTACATCCAAGGTTGTGATGCGGCCACGACGCGAAGCGGATTTTTCTAATAATTCAATGGCCCGGAGTCAATTATTACACTTATACTACTGTTGCCACACCTCAAGACATCGATCAGATGATATATTTCAAGGCATTCGTCCAGTTTTTGTACTTTTACTTCGCTATTGTGGGATTAATTTCTTCTGCATCTCATCCAACGCCTCGGTTGCTAATTCAAAAACATAATTTTAGACCTAGTAACGGAGACTTGAGCCATTGATAGCAGACTAATGCAGTTAATAACTAAGTAATATATGAGAGAGAGAGAGAGATCAAGCTTGTTACCTCTCTGAGCCTGTGTGTCTCTCAACAGTGTTTGGAAGCAGCGTCTCTACTAACAGTGAAACTTGAAGTTCATTTTCTTAACGAACAGTGCCGTTGTTACCTTGCTTGTGAGAAATGTCATGTTGCTAAACTATTATACTGATAAAATCGCCAGAGTAGCGCTTACAACGTTAGTCTGTTTCTGTACTGTAAGTTATGTATGTGAGGGAGAGAGAACGCGGGAGAGACAGAGTATGTGCTTTACCCACATAATAAAACATAATTATGTGGCAAAACATGGAAATGATCTGTCGTTTTTATCATATTGCTTACTATATTTATTTGTCTGGCCAGTGTTATTGTGGGTTTTGGTTATTGTGCTGTTGTAAGACCTTTAAAATAACAGAAATCATTTGGCACAGTGATATGGACATGCAGTGTGGTCCAGAGCTGCCTGGAACTACGTTCGCCGTGTGTTTCCCTGAAAATAATTGCACACCTTAGAACATTCGTCAGCCAATCAGATTCAAGCATTCAACGTCCCCGTAGTATAATATTATTTAATCCTCCCTTTTCACTTTCTTCCACTACACCTAGTTTTTAATATGCCTACTCAGTTCTCATCTCCACATATTCATCCTTTCTTTCATTATCTTCTTCCCTCTCTTCCTTACTAAGGGTAACGTGACGTTCTCGTGCTCTGAGTCTTCCTCAGTCGCTATGACATTCCTCAGTTCCACGGGCAGCTTCCTGATGCTCCCTGCAGATCACAGTATGGAGAGTCTCTCTGTACGACTGCAGTTCCGCACATGGAATCAGGAAGGGCTGCTGTTCTCAATCCCACTCTCTCGTGATCCGGACACCATTAACCTGCTTCTGCAGCTCAGCCAGGCTAGGCTGCTTCTCTTGCTCTCTGGAGGGCCACAAAACTCTGCTCAGGTTTTTAGCGGTAAGATGTATATAGGTTTTTATGATTTCCATGCTATGGAAAACATGGATAGAATTGTTGAATCCAGTCATAAAACAGGAATTTACTGTATAATGCTGAATGTCATGGAATTTGACAAAATGTGGATGAATAAAGCAAAAGCAGGGCTGTACACTGTAGTAAATCAAAACATGATATGGACTAGTGTCTGTGAATATTAAAGCGCAAAATGACTATTGAAATATGAATTCTGCATTTGCTGTGTGTCTCAGTTTGGCCTACTGCACAAACTCAAACACGCGTGATGCTCATGATGTTTTCATGGTCTGTTGTCTTACTATATGGCACATGAACATCATCTCCAGAGCTGCTCTGAGAGTCACTCCACCAGCTTTACACCATTTTGACAAAACTATTGTCAGATAAAAGCAGAAACTTAAAGGTATTCATGGCAACCCTTCAAAACGTTTGGTTTAACTTGAAGAAATTGTGACAAATATATTACTATTGTACAGAATGTTGTACTTAATATAATACTAGCAATAATAATAATAATAATAATAATAATAGTTGATTACTATTAATAAAACTGTATTTTAAAGATTTATTTATTTTTTTTATGGAATTTGGGGGGTGGGGGAGACAGATTCCATAGGGGAATTTGTAGAGGAGCAATAGTTCATTTGTCAATATATTTTTGAGATTGTATACTGAATAATTGTAGATGCACATGGTTAAGTGATTCAGTCACTTCATCTTTCATTCTGAGGACTGCCTTGTTATGCCTCCACTGTTTGTGTTTCAGGTCAGAATTTGAGTGATGGACAGTGGCACTCCATAGCCATTGAGGTCAAGGGACAGAAGGTGTCTTTAACAGTCAACAACCAGAAGCCTGTCACTATGGAATTCAGTGGGCTAATTCAGAACATGCAAAGAACAGCCATCTTCATTGGAGGTATAGCATCAGAAATTGAAAAAGCTAGTTTATCCTGATTCTTAGAAAGAGTTGTTGGCTATATTCAAATGCAGAGATAGTAACTTATTTTGATCTGTTATCTACAAAGCTGAGTTCTGAACTAGCCTGATGGCTGCAGGCAAAAAGTGGCTATTACCCAAAACATTTTCTTGAATGCAAGGGACAATTTTCTTCTTCCTTATTAACTCTAACCTCCATCAACTGAACGTTCCTCATATTCCTGAATAAAATACAGGCTTGGCAAGCTGAGCATGTCCTTAGGGTATTTCATTTCACATGCATAGCTGTTATTTCCAAATGTCCTGCTTTTTTCTTGGAGTTTTTTTTTTTCTGTTTAGTTCATTCAGGCAGCTCAAACCACATTCAATTACTGTAGAGGATAAATGCAGTTTCTTTAAAGCTGTTATTGAAATCTTTGACTCAAACTTCCAATGTCTTAACTAAAACCTCTAAATCTCTCATTTTGCTTACTTCAGGGACAGTGCAGCCCTGCTGAGATTTTATAAGCTGCTTTGCATGAATTTCTCAGAACAGAGGTTTTTCTTTATGCAACTTGGTAATAGTTGTGGATGTTGTTTTTGATTTGAAAGACAGTAAATTGGGATTTTCTGCTATTTTAGGCTGCCCTTTATTCCAGAGCGATTTCAACTGTGAAAACCCCAACAAAGGATATCAGGGCTGCCTTCGTCTGCTTTTCATAAACAGCCATCCAGTCAACTTCCTTCAGATTCAGCAGGAAAGCCTGAGCAACTTTAGCCAGATTAGCTTTTATGTCTGCAACATACAAGACAGGTCAGTTTTCCCCATTGATTTTCTTGTTCACAAAGGTTTCTTACCGTACCCCTAGAGGACGCAGTTCGAAGTTCCCATGAAAGGGAACCTGACAATTCATTATCTTAAACCACTTATACTCATTACAGAGTATGCTCAACAAGCTGCATGATTTGAGGTGTTTTTTCATGTCTGTAGCACAAGCATGCAGGATAAGCTACATGTGATGATAAAACGCTGGGATGAGAATGAGCAATTTTATTAGTAATTAAGCTGTTTAAAAACAGAAATAATCACTGCAGTTGAACATGTTTATCCCAACAGGTGTTTGCCCAATCTGTGCGAACACGGTGGTCAGTGCATCCAGTCATGGGACCAGTTTTACTGTGACTGTTCTGGAACAGGATACACAGGAGCCACCTGCCACAACTGTGAGTTATGCAAAGCCCCAAAACAGCCCATGCCTGCATGATTACTCAGATACAAGCTCGTTTTCACTTTTTTTTTTTTTTTTTTTTTATAATTTTCCCCCTCGCCCAATAGGGTTCTCAGAAACAAGCTCGTTTTCCCTTTTTTTTTTTTTTTTTTTATAATAATTAAAATAATAAAAATCGATAATAATACATTGTCAAAGTTATCATTTTGTATGTGCTAAAATATTTATTTTTTTTAATATATTATTTAAAAAAAATAGTGCCTAGTAATTGTAATCTACAGGTGCCAACATAGTGTGGGAGAAAGTACCCTACTAAATTTTTAATTCAATTACTTTAATTCAGTTACTCAATTAATTTGTTATGTTTCAGTAAAGTTGACAAAGTCCATCTTTCCCCATATTGTTGTTTTTATCATTCATATAAACTGTATTTATTATTTAAAACTATACTTATTGGATTAGTTCAATGCTGCTTACTTTTTATCTTTAAATCATTAAGATTAATTAGAGTGTACATAATGCATCACTTGACAGCTGCAAGCCTACGTGTCATGTAACGATGATTTGAAACTGTGCACTCACCAATTTAGCCATTTCATTTTGGCGTTTCATTTTGGTGTCTATGATAGTATTTTCAGTAAGCTGTAATTATTTTGGCAGATATAGTTTTATGGTTCCTTGCTGTAATCAAATTTGTTGGATCAATATGTTCTAATCTGCCGCCACATGCACCGTTTTATCATAAGCTCATGACTGTACATGTTCTCTGGAGGAGAGAGAGAGGCACAACAATGCCATCTGTTAGACGTATTGCTTTAAAAGAGCGAGAAATATGATATTTCCTTTTTACAAGTCCTGCTGTGCAATCCACCGTCAGCAAAACAACACGTGCAGCAAATTAGCTCACTACCGCACAGAGGATTCTCTGTCATGACGAACGGGTCCCAAGTAACCAAGAATTACCTCTGTTTGCTAAATGAACTGTTTGAAATGGTTATGCCATTGTTAGGAATATTAATTTAATTTAAATGAAAGAAGACTCATTTGCATGTCAACACTTTTTATGTGTGACTGATTTAACAGATATCTACTATTAATGGCATTCACACAGAGTACTCTGTCTGAAGAATACTGCTGAATAGCAAACTTTGACATGTGTAATTTATCTTCTATGATTACACTTTAAACTTCAAGGCAAGAAAACAATGTTCTTGATCTTACTTTTGTGTTTACCTCTTACAGGCTCAGTATCCCTGTGCCAAGCATGCAGATGTGCCAAAATGCATGCATTCTGTAATTAAGCACAACATAAAAACAGCAGCAGATTTATTTCCATCATTTCTATGATTCATCATTTTCAGCAATATATGAGCGATCCTGCGAGGCCTTCAGGAAAACAGGAAGCCAGTCGAGTGTGTTTACAATCGACCTTGATGGGAGCGGACTTCTAGAGCACACTCAAGTCAACTGCACCATGGCAGGTGACTGACCCAATTATGCATACTCAGCTTTGCACATTTCTAGACGTATTATACAGTGATGTTCATCATCTTTCACATTATTGAATGATGAAGCTCAGCACTTCTCATTTACAAACCTAATTCAGTGCATGGACAGGTGTGACCTCAGCATGTGTGGGGGACTGCCTGGAGAAATCACACATCTCATTAGGTGAGTTCAGCATCTCATGCGGCTGTCTAGTTCAGCAGGTTGGATCAGGGTTGGCCAACCTTCCTTCTAGGGAGTCTCCGGTGAGGCAGATTTTTTGCTCAGGCACCACACAAACATCCCTGATTCAGCTAGACTGGATCCAATGATGTAGATGATGAGTGTTACCAAGACATTTAGTAGATGGTGTGATATTGCTGTGGTTTAGATGTTTTTGTGTTATCCCAAGACTGTGGGGGAATGATTTGCGTCTACTGATAGCACTGTTTATTTTCATTGATATATGATGGATTATTAGTTTTCATCACTTAATCATAATTTAAGCAATGACTCCTGCCTCGATTGCTAGACACTGTGCACTTGGGTGGTTTGGAGGAGGTTAGTGAGAGATGCACGTTTTTGCTTGATGCCTGCACAAGTTTAATGAATTTGCCCTTATACAGTATGTGTAATTTTTTTATAGTAACTTTACAGTGTAAAAAAATTATCTTATATTTAAACATATTAAACTTACATTTACATTTATAGTAAAAAAAAAAATCATTAATAAATGAATTAACATCTGTCAGCTGTGGTAGTTTCATGTATTTCAGAATTATAGAATTTATTTCAATAAGTGAGATAATGTTAATATACCAAAGTACTTGAACCAAAATTCCAGTACTTTTTTACTGATATGAATGTACGGATATGAATATCATAATACAGATGGCACATGCCACATGACGAATCAGAGTACATTGTAATTGGTCAGTCCATAAAAAAATGCAATAAACATAAACTAAAAAAACAGAAATATAACCTAAAAGACCCTAATGCACACTACTGATAACATAAATAGGACGAAACAATTTAAATAAAATATAATCATATGTGTTGTGTCACCCATTCTTTTAGTGTGAATTATATGGTAATTTGAAAAACAATACATTTGACAGTATTTTACAAAAAAAATTAAACCAATGTATATAATAAGGTAACTTACAGTTAACCAATTAACAGGGTTTTACTGTAGCATTTTTACAGTCTTTTACTATAAAAATTACAAGTATATTTTGGAACTATCTAGAAACGAGCTCTTTATAACCAGTTTTGATATATCAAGATATAGCTCCTACCAAGACATATGAGGGCAAGCAGATGCATCCTCTATCGCCGGGAACAATGTGTTTTCTCACATCTCCTGTCAGGTTTCATCACCAATTTCTCCGACCTTGGTTTTTGGCCTCTGACATACCTCTCGGCTGCATCAGATGCTAGACTGATTTGTCTCTTGAGATAAGACTGTAATACATTATATCATCATGCAGGGAAATTCAAGCCCCATTATGTCAGCAGCAGGGAGGAACGCAGGTGAAGGAAGAAAAAAGTCAAGGAGCATGTCTGCCTGCAGAGACGCGCGTACTAGCTGCGACTGATAGCTTCATTTTTCTTAGTTTCATAGGCAGCGGGCTTTGGCTCTGAGGTTATTGGAGCTGCAAGCTGAGCGGAGAAAAGTAAGCACTGGGAAACTGTCATACACTGTGACCACCTGCCGCATGTTGGCGCGGCTAAGCTGGCTTTATTTTACAAAGTTAGCTTTCATTGAGCTTTAGCCAGATTACAAAGTTAGCTTTGTCACGGTGAATGCATTAATAGATCCAAAGTCCCAATACAAATAGACCCTTTTCTCTCAGGTGACGCCAACAAGCACTGGCAAGAAAATCGTTTGAAACTGACCTCAATTACAGGAGCTATTAGCCATGCTAATTCTGCAACACACTGCAAACTGGCACCTTTGGACATCGCATGCAGCAATTTCAATTTGCATAGGGAGAGGTGCTAGCGTAGACTACCATACTCATTATTTCACACTCTCCTGAATGAGTGACCTTCTGTTCTCTGATTAATATTCATCAGGTATTTGCATACGACTCCATCACTCCGTTAATCTCTCATTTTCATTCGTGAGCACATACGGTCGATTGAGTGCAGACTTGAGAGGGTTGATACACGATCCGAGTCAATGGGGATTTCAGTCTTTGTGTGTGTGTATGTGTGTGTGTGTTTCTTGCACAGAAGATAAAGTTTGGACCGTAGTGGGGCACGATCACATGAGGCCCATCGACATTCGAGGATCCACTCCACGCAGCCCTTTCGTTCTCATCTTCAACTACACTATCTCACCGTACCATCTCCGCTCACTCGTGACCTCCTCAGAGCACTGCCAACAGGAAGTGAGATATCGTTGCAGGAAGTCTCGGCTTTTTGACACCTGGGGTTGGTCTTGCTTTATTACTCTAGTCTATCTTATTGTTTTTGTGTACTGTAGCGCTAAAATGTTGTCTTTCTTATGAAGTGTGTGATTTATGTTACCTCAGGAATTATAATCCTCTAAATTCGGCTAATATGTTCCAAAGGAACAAAAAAGTACCTCACAGCTAAATGATGCACAACAGCAGGTTATCACCACAGATATTAAAGGGGCTCAAGTGTGACATGACGACGATGCACGGTGAATGATGGTGTTCACTTAAAAAGCGGTTAGAATGTAATTCTTGTCATGCAGGGATGGTTATGCGACGTGATGAGAGCATTTGAATTGCAAAGGCATGCATAAAGCCTTAAAAAAGATTATACACTGGTATGCTAATTTATTCCATATGTTTTTTCTCAGCCCGCTTTAATACTTTTGACTTTGCAGAGTTGATATGCTTAGGCTTTTAACTGAGTTGGAGTTAACTTCTCCTCAAACACTCGGCTCATACTTTAGGTTCATTTCGATTTAACGGAAGGAGATCCAGTGAAGCCTTTGAGCAAAAGATCAACCTTTGATCAAACATCGCTCAAATGGTGAACCTCCAGCACTAGACATCTTGCATATCTGATTGTCATTGGCTAAGCTCTTGGCCAGATCTCTGCACTGCTGTGATAGCAGATGTCAGGTCACGCACATTGTAGCAATACTATAACAGCTACTTGACTGACAGGAGTCTCAGTGCCTATTACTGATCAGCAAGGGCAGGAGACCAGATGTCATCATGCATGACTAAATTACATTAGACTCCAAACAGTGTTGTCATTATTTGCATAATTATTTACTGCCAGATAAGTAAAAAATATTCTTATCCTTGGGGCATTTTGTCCATTTTCAGATGGAACTCCTCTGTCATGGTGGCTGGATAGAGACGGAGTGAAAAGAACATATTGGGGAGGATTTCTGCCTGGGGTCCAGCAGTGCTCTTGTAGTTTGGATGGCAACTGCAGGGACATGAATTATTTCTGCAACTGTGATGCAGACCAAGACACCTGGTAAATCTTAATTTCACAGTGAATCACATTTGCCAGTTTTGTGTAACAAAACTAGCCCAATGGCCAGTCAAAAATAACCCAATGACCCTAACCCAAAATCCAAAAATACATATTTTCCAGTCACTTTTATGTTTTATACATAAACACGGTTTGTTTTTTATAAAGGACCTCACAAAAGCTTCCTCTATAAGTATCCATCTCTCAGAAAACGTAACATCTAGCACAGTTTTAACATTGGTAAAATATATAACATTTCAATACAAGCATTTCAGTCACATATAACTTATTTAATATGTCAAACAACCCGTGGTGAAAAAAATCAATCGGCATCCTTTTAAAAGTAACCCAATTTCCCGCACACATGGCACTGAATGAACAGTTCCTCTTCAGGAACTCGAGCTGCGTCGGAAAACGCTATGGGAACGCCCTTCAGCGTGACCGGCTCTGAACCTCATGTGTAATCAGACCAATAGATGGGCGAGAAGTCGTTCCTTCGAGGAACTATGGTTACATACGTAACCTGAGACGTTTTCCCTACTTTGCAAGGTAACAGGATTGTTATTTTTCATTGAATGAAAGAAATTTGAGGCAGATTGCAGAGATTTAGTCGATTAAATTGCTGTATAGGAAGTGCACTTTAAAACCCTTCATTAGTTTTTCTGTTAAATTGTCCGAGATGCTGCAGAAAAAGCTTAATACTCGCCATTGGGCGAGTATTACCGTTTTTTAAGCAACAAGTGAGGCACACTCGCTCCTCGGAGGGCAATCTTCTACCTCAGAGAGAGATTAAAAAGACTTTCTCCTAGCCTTTCGCTCATTACCTCATCTCTTGCACATTCTGATTCTCTCATTCTCTTTCTCCTCCTGCAGGGCAAATGATACTGGTGTGCTGTCTTACAAAGACCATTTACCCCTTAGTGAGATCGCCATTGGAGACACAAACCGGACAAACTCACAGGCTGAGCTCCAAATTGGGCCGCTGCGTTGCTATGGCAACCGTGGGTGTTTTGTTTACCAATTTTAAATGGGGAATGGGGGGTGGTAATATGGCTCTCTACTGAATACATTTTCATATGTCAAAATGCAGAAGAGATTGACCTTTTTATCGAATTCAGTGCACAATTTGTTTTTCAACACGCTGTGTGCTTTCTTGCCTGTCCCTCTGCTGCAGGATTTTTCTGGAACTCTGCATCTTTTTACCAGGAGTCCTCCTATCTGCATTTCCCCACCCTCCAAGCTGAGCTGAGTGTCGATATTTCACTCTTTTTCAAAACTAGTGCTCTCTCAGGAGTCTTCTTGGAGAATCTGGGTGTCAGAGACTTCATAAGGCTGGAACTGAGTTGTGAGTGCTTGTTTAAACATTACTTGCAAACAAAAATGTCTGTTTTTCTTATTCTTTTTTTCAAAGAAATATCTAAATTGTATAAATGTAACTAGCAAAATTGCATAAGAAAAATAACAGTTTTATACAGAAAAAATACCTTTATTTATTTTTTTGTCATTTTAATTGTAAAGCAAATTGCATAATAGTTCATTTTAAGGATAATATATTGGGTAATAATATATAATAAATAAGGGTTTCAGCATGTTTGTTGTGAAGAAGTGCTCAGAGGCCCTTTCAAGAAGTGCATTCAGTGAACTTTCAATGAACTTCATTGTAATACTTTTGTTTAAACCACACAGGGTGATTTTTTTTTCTTCCTTTCTTTCTCAGCTCCATATACAGTGAACTTCGCTTTCGACCTAGGGGACGGACCAATAATCCTTACCGTTCATTCACCTGTAGCTTTGAATGATCGTCAGTGGCATTATATTCGTGCTGAACGAAATGTGAAAGAAGCTTCTCTACAGGTTGACTCCCTGCCGCCGAAGCTAAATGAAGCACCATCTGAGAGACCCTACCGTCTTCAGCTCAGCAGTCAACTCTTTGTGGGTGCGCAGACATGTAATCGAGCAAATGTCACTAATAATGAAAAAATAACACTGTGTACTTTAGCTTGAGCTAAGAATACCTCTGGGAACAGAGAAAATTGACATAATTTAAATAGAAGGAATCTGTGATCATATTCATAAGTCAGGAACCATGGTGTTGATAAATGTTACAGGGTTGAAGATCAGTGCAAAAATATTATTACAGTGCAAGCATTTCACTCGCAATTGTGCAACTACAAATAGATTTGTGCAAACTGTAAAATGTATTTAGAAGCATGTGTGCAAATAAAAAGTAAGTCCTTGCAGGTCCTTAAAAGTATTCAATTCAGTTTTATCAAATTTAAGGTCTTAAAAAAAATCATACATTTCTTAAACTGTATAACAAATTCATTATTATAGAGGTCTTAAATTTGGGGATGGAAAAACAGGAGTCGCGCGCCTAATGTGATTATTAAACTTAATTAGTATCTGAATTAATGAAATGAATGCAAGCACTGCACGTTTCAAAGTAAAAATGTGGCATGTTCTTGTGGGCGTTCTGTGGGCTTGCAGTTTCAAAGCAGTTGCAGTAAGTGAATTCCGCTCATTTATACCCAGCTATTGCTTATGATCATCTGTTCATGAATTATGACAAAGTTTTAACTTAGTTTTTTTATATGTAATATGTTCTAGATGCTTTTAAGGTGCATATTTTATCTCCCTCATTTGTTTGAGTGAGCAGCTGGAAGTAGTAAAGACCTTTTAAAATAAGTCCTGATGTATTTTGGGCATGTGCATAATCAAAAGTTCTGTATTGCACAATAAACAGCATCTGACATTTAGTTCAACATTTAAAATATAAATAATTACATAATTATTAAATAAATACAATTTGAAGGCAAAATATTTAAAAACCTAGTGTACTTTTTGTATTCAAATAAATAATTTAGCTTGTAAATGTCTCCTTACATCTCTTAAGGAAAAACTCATTATTTTATACATTTTCATTGTGCCCATAAAGTTTTGTGTTAAGCCCTCACACCAAACCACATTATTTGCAGTCAGTATGTTTTATGACTAGAACAATGCTTTTCAGTAAACTTATCTCTGTTAAAAACATGATCAGGAAATGTTATGTTACTCCCTTAAATACAGTGTCACAAAAAGCAGATCATTCTTTTGAGAGTTCAACAGAACATGCAGAGAAAAAGACAAATAGCGTATTTACAAAACCTTTATAGAATATGAAGGCATGATAATGTAATGCCATAAAAGAAGGTAAAATTTTAACCTATAAAACCTATTAATGTGTAGTGGTGATGAGTAGGAATATGTAAATTGATGTTAAAGTATGGTTATATATTAATCAAATATTCAAAATTTTCTTTACACACTAAACAGAGTAAAACTATCAAATAATAATATTAAATTCAGGTAATTAAGTCTGTAGCTGGGACACACATGGCACATAAATGGAACTGTTTTTCTGAGAATGACACTATTATGGACTTCAAAAGCCTTGGCTTTCTACTTTGCCTATGAAAATTAATCATTGTACTCTCCCCATTAGGAGGAACAGCTTCTAGGCAGAGGGGATTTCTGGGCTGCTTACGTTCCCTCACCATTAACGGAGTTACCCTTGACCTGTATGAACGTGCAAAGACCACCCCGGGGGTGAATTCCGGCTGCCCGGGTCACTGCACCAGCGACAGCGTCTGCCATAATGGAGGGAGATGTGTGGAAGAGAGGAGCAGTTACACCTGCGACTGCACGCAGACAGCCTTCGATGGGCCACACTGCAGAACAGGTGAGGTTACAATGGCCTCCGGGCGAGCGCGCTTTCATTGGTCTTTTTGCACCAATCAAAAAGAGCTAAATGAAACAGGCATTCTGGACTTAAGCACGCCTCAGATGCTTGTAGCTCTCAAGTGTTGGCATTCCTGATGGTGGAAGTGTTTTTATTGGATTTACACTGTAAAATCACACAATTAGATCAAAGCCTACAGAGAGAAATTAAATCAAGACTCTATAGGAGTTGATATATATCGGTTTAATCCAAGGCTTGCCGTGAGCTGTTGGATGTGGCATGGGTCTCACAATAGGAGACGTCTGTACCAAAAATGTGTACAAAAGGAATGAAAGTCAACCCACTATATACTCTATAGAAATTTCTCAATTTCATCTTTTTTAGACAACTTTTCGTTTTCTATTAGATCAGGAGGGTCGGCCACCGGTGGATGACAACATGCCCTTGATGGCGTATTAACCTTGAATTCATTGAGGCTGGGCTGACAGGCCTTGGCAGAAAAGCTTTAACTGACAAATGGAATTGAATTACAGGGGCGATTCGTCTGCCTCATACCCATCCAGCAGCCTGTCAGTCAGATTAGTGATGTAATGGCTTTGTTTCTTTACAATGCGATGTCGCGACGGGTCCGCTCAAGCCACGGCTGTTTACTGCTAACTAGAATAGATTACCAGAAAATGAGAAGAGACAGACAGAATCAGTAGGACACCTCTCCGCTACGGTCTCCGCTGTGGTTGGGGAGGAAACAACGCTAATGTTGTTGTTTTTTATAGCTCAAATAATGACAGATGAGACATAGAGTTTGCACGCAATCTGAATTTGCATAGAGATGATGATGATGATATTATCAGTGAAGTTCACCAGGGACTGCTTTGTCTCTCTGTGTCCATGTCCATCACAGCTATAGCAGCTTCCTTCGAAAGTGGATCTTCAGTCCTGTACACTCTCCAGGAGCCATTTTCCGGAATACCGAATGAGGAAGCCAGAAGATCACCGGCCGGTTTCCATGATGCTGAAGTTACCAAATCTCAAGAGAAAGTGTCGTTTGGGTTCTTGACGCATCATGTGCCAGCCTTGATCCTGACAGCGCATACTGTGGACCAGCACTATATGGCTGTTATGCTAACATCAAACGGTACCAAGTCATATTCTAAACCTCTAAACCTTGGGGAATAGTCATAATTTGCTCATCCTGTTACAAACCTATATCAAGCAGGTTGAAAGTCATGCAGGTTTAGAGGGACATGAGAATGAGAATGAGAACGAGTAGTGTGTGTGTGTGTGTACGTACTTGTTTATGCTACATTGTGGAGACCAGATGTCCCCACAAGGATAGTAAAACCTGAAATTGTTGACATTGTGGGGACCGGCCTGCAGTCCCCAAGAGGGATTTTTTTTTAATAAAAAATAGTAAATGATCTGAAAGTGTAACAATGCGAACAGGTTTTCTGTAAGGGGTAGGTTCAGGGTTAGGGGATAGAAAATACTGTTTGGTCAGTATAAAAGTAATAGAAATCTATGGAAATTCCCCACAATTCACAGAAACAAACGTGTGTGTGTGTGTATGTGTGTGTGTGTGTGTGTGTGTGTGTGTGTGTGTGTGTGCATCATTGGTGTGCGGTGGTGTTCTGAAATGAGGAGGCAAAGTTCTCAACGTTTTTTTTTTTAATCAAATGTAAATTCATGTTTCAGTCACATTTTCTTGTTTAAATAAACATTACTTACACTATCAGAAAAAAAAAACCAATTCTATTTTATATTTTTACATTAACGATGTAATCAATATTCTATTTATTAAAGCTAAGAATGAATCTCATCAGGTTGGTGTTTTTAAGCATTTTACATTTATTCCAAAATAATAACTCAAGGAAGTAACAATTTAAACAATATATTTTATTTAACTTATGTTCGGCTTTTGTTTTTAATAGTTAACTTTTAACTATTTTCACATTTTTCGGGTCATCAGTCATCAAAGCTCAGCTCAATATTGGTCACAGATGCAGAAATTTACTTTACATTTTACCAAGCTGATTATTCACTAAAAACTTGCACAGATCATGTTTTCAGGCCATTTTAAGTCTTATTTTGACGTAACAAAGTGATTATATCTAAGTGTGTGAGTTGTTTACTTGCTTTTTTAAATCAGTCTTCCCATTAACGCCATTATATCATTCAGACTGATTCGCGAACGCACACGAACACAAGAGGCGGGATTTATCGCATGAACCAATCACAGCCGAACATAACCAGTCATATACAATCATATGGAGGCATTGTCTTCTCTCACGTGACTTTCCCCCATTCCTTCTCAATTACCCCCCACCCCCACTCACGGCATTTGATCAAAAATGCAATAAAGCCCATAATATTTTCTATTGCAGTATATTTTAGTCATTATTCCAGTCTTCAGTGTCACGTGATTCTTCAGAAATCCTTCTAATATGCTGATTTGATCAAACATTTCTTATTATTATCAATGTGCTGCTTAATATTTTTTTCCAGAATTTCTTGATTAACAGAACAGAATAAAAATTATCTTTTGTAATTCTATAAATGTCTTTACTGTCACTCTTGATTAAAGTAATGTATCCCTGCTGAATAAAAGTTTTAATTTCTTTAAAAAAGAAGTACTGACCCCAAACTTCCAAACGGTAATATATGCAATATCTGTCTTCCTTTGAGCTCTAAAAATGAAATTATAGCTATGCAAATTAGGTTCTTACAGAGCAGTGAAAATACATCAGAGTTGTTCCCTTAATCCTAACAGTAGTCAAGGAAACAATTTTTTTTTTTTTTTGGCTTTTTTCTTCAATTTCACACCCTGTACCTTTCTTGTTGGCGTGCTGTATCAACCTGGCACCTCAATATGCTTGAAAATCACACATATCCATTAAAGTGCATCATATGCACATATGCTCTTTTTCTCTCTGTGTAAGACCCACACCCTTTACCTAAAGAGCAAAAGGCATCTAAATGGAAGGCTCTTGCAACCAGGGCCGTCGCTAGGAATTCTGGGCCCTGTGCACTGAATTTGATATGGGGCCCCTTCAAAATCACGTTCAGTGGGGTGGGTACAGTGAGGAAAATATTTATTTGATCCCCTGCTGATTTTGCACGGATTGGTTATGTGCCCATGTGGAACACAGATTAGTCCTGCTACTTTAAGAAGTTACTCCTAATGTCAGCTCGTTAGGTGTATAAGACACCGGTCCACACAATCTGTATCTTCCATTCCAACCTCTCCCACCACCATTGGCAAGACCAAAGAGCTGTCAAAGGATCCCAGAGACAAGATTGTAGATCTACACAAGGCTTGAATGGGCTACAAGACCATCAACAAGAAGCTTGGTGAGAAGGAGACAACAGTTGGTGTGATTATTCGGAAATGGAAGAAATACAAAACAACCATCAATCGGCCTCGGTCTGGAGCTCCATGCAAGATCTTGCCTCATGAGGTAAGGATGATCATGAGCTTGTAACACTCCAAAGAGAAAGGAAAACTTGAAATCGCATCATATGACCCCTTTAAGGATTTAGAGAGAATCTGTAAAGAGGAGTGGATCAAAATCCCTCCTGAGATGTGTGCAAACCTGATGACCAACTACAAAAAACTTCTTACCTCTGTGCGTCACGGTATGCTACTGTGAGGAGCACGGAGCGAGGAACAAGGAACACGGAGAACGCAGGAGAATTGCCATACACAGACTTTAATCTTCACACAGCAGTCAGGAACACACGTAGCACATCATTGACGAACAAATACAAATAATAGCAGACAGAGAACTAAAGAACAGACAGGGCTTATAAACACGTGGAATGCAATTAGGGAGAACAGAAACAGGTGTGGAGCTAATTAATCAAAAACCATGGAAACTAACTAGGCAGGGATGATGGAAGCACAGAAATCAAAAACAAAACCGACCATAAACGTGATATTACTCCCCCCTCCCAGAAGGCGCGTCCCGCGCCATGACAATACCACCGGGGAGGGGGGTGGGCACCCTGGAGGCTGGTGCAGGGCAGGGACACGGGAAGGCTTCCAGGGCGGATCAGAGAGCTCGGGGAGCCATGGCGGAGCAGGCAGACTAGAAAGCCATGGCGGAGCCGGCAGCTCAGGAGGCCATGGCGGAGCAGACAGTTCAGGTTGCCATGGCAGAGCAGGGGACTTAGGAGGCCATGGCAGATCAGGGGACTCAGGAGGCCATGGCAGACTAGGAAGCCATGGTGGAGCCGGCAGCTCGGGAGGCCATGGCGGAGCAGACAGTTCAGGTTGCCATGGCAGAGCAGGGGACTTAGGAGGCCATGGCGGATCAGGGGACTCAGGAGGCCATGGCGGATCAGGGGACTCTGGAGGCTATGGCGGATCCTCCATGACCTTAGCCGGCTCGGCCACCACGGCCACGGGCATATGCAGAATTCCCAAGCGTACTCCACGAAGGGGAGATCTCTGCGAGCTAAGGCGGCGAAACAAGCGGCGATTTCCATAATCGCGGGGAGAAACTGGGAAAACAAAAAGCTTTCAAAAACGGAAAAGAAACACGGGGAGGAGAGGCCATAAACGTGACACTGTGCTTGCCAACAAGGGTTTCTGCACCAAGTACTAAGTCATGGTTTGCTTGGGGATCAAATACTTATTTCACTCACTGAAATGCAAATCAATTTCTAACCTTTATATAATGTGTTTTTTTCTGGTTGGTATTCTGTCTCTATACGTTAAAATAAACCTACCATAAAAATTACAGACCCTTCATTTCTTTATAAGTGGGCAAACTTACAAAATCAGCAGGGGATCAAATAAATATTTTCCCCACTATAGATAGATAGATAGATAGATAGATAGATAGATAAAGAAGCAGATAGAATAGAAAAAGAATAGAGAACGCTAGTGTTAGAGGGTCATTTTTTATAATAAATAAAAAGAAAACAAGTAGATATAATAGAAAAGAATAGAGAACGGTAGTGTTTGAGGGTCTTTTTTAATAAAGAATAGAAAACACTAGTGTTAGAGGGTTATTTTTTATAATAAATAAAAAAGAAAACAAGTAGATAGAATAGAAAAGGAATAGAAAACACTAGTGTTAGTCTTATTATGATCACTAAACATGATCAAACGTTGTCCTAATCAGACAATTTCTTACATATTTATTCTAGTGTCATATTTCTTGTATCAACATACCATCATTTATTCTTACTTAACTGAACGATTTCAGCTCAATATTTCTTGTCCATTCATTTATTTATTTGGTTAGTAGCCATGAAAAAGATCACGGTGATACAAAAACACTTTACACTGGGGTCTTCAAACACCCTGTTGGAATTTGTATTGCAACCCATTACTCTGTAAATTTAAAACATTATTTCTCCTTGTCATGTTACAACTCTGCGTTTATTGTATAGAACAAATACCTTATGACTTTAAGTCAGTAGCTTTTACTTTGATTTCCCAGGCAGCCTGCAAATACGATACTTGTTGAACAAAGAAAAACAAACAGAAACATTCAGCCCAGTGTCATCCAGTCTAGCAGACGGACGGTTCCACTGGGTCAAAATCAATCGAAAGGGACAAGAGCTCCTTGTCCAGGTGAGTTTTAACACAGTGGTCAGTATCTGATTTTTAAAGGGGTGTTACTTGACCTCCTATACTTGACTCTCTACAGGAATGAGAACGGATGACTTTTATTCTTGTCTGATAACTTATCTGAAATTTTAAAGGTCTTGCAACATATAAATTATATTTCTAAAAGCGTGTCATAGCGACCCGAGATGTTTTTTTGTTTTTTCCTGTGACCGATTCAAATCTATTATCAATCTTTCCCAAGTTATCTGCCATTATTTGTCCCCTTCCAGACTGACAACACAATAACCCAGCAGTACAGCCTGTCTCCTGGATCTGCTCTCAGCCCGGCGAGGTCAGTGATTCTGGGGAGAATCCAAGGTGAGCTTCTGACAGGCTTTTGAAAAGGACTCCATTTCTTCATGTTCCTTGTGTGCTGTTTCACACATTTCTATTTCACTGATGTGGTGTCAGGTGTTTGAATCCAGGCAGGTTAGGACAGGGTGGGTTGTTGTCTGAGTAGGGAGGCACACTTTTGACAGTGCCGTCACAGGTGAGTTGCCAAGTCAAAGCCAAATGGAATGTCTCAGTGTTGCCTAGGAGACTATTTATTTTTACCTGATAGGCAATAAGGAGGGTCTGACAGTGACACGAACCCCAGTGCTTTGATAGAGACGAGTGAACATTTAATACAAATTAGCAATAAAGCACTCACAGAACTACAACAAGCCCCTTTAAGACTCATTAGTCATTACAGACGCAAAATAGAAAAGGAACTGGCACTGAATGTGCTGATTTATTCTGTTTTAGAAAGGCTTTGTAGACACTAAAAAAGGGACTTGAGTAATATAATAATGAAGCTTCTTAAAAAGGTTATTAAGCAGATTAGAGGTTACTTGTGTGATTCTGCAGTCGGCTCCTTTTAAAATTAAAGCTGTGGAGTGGTTACATAAACAGTTTAACAGTTGACTTTGAATTCATTTAAAGGTGAAATGCATAATTACTTTCAAATTACTCTCCTCATCTCCCATTAGTCAGACAAACAGCTAATTTCACTCCAAACTCATGCCATTTGTTGAGCCAAAGTCACTAACAGAGCCTTATTTTGGTTACTCTTTTCTCAGAAGAGTAAACATAGAAATGGTTTATTTATACAGTAGATTAACCATTCAAATTTAGTTTTTTTGGAAAGTTGTTTTTTAAACAAATTAATACTTTTATTCAGCAAGCTTGCATTAAATTGGTCAAAAGTGACAGTAAAGACTTTTTTTTTTAATCATCAAATCTTTAAAAAAATCCATTTCTGAAGGATCATGTGACACTGAAGACTTGAGTAATGGATGCTTAAAATTCAGCTTTGCTATCATAGAAATACATTTCATTTTATATGACATTAACAGTTCATTTAAATTGTACTAACATTTTTACTGTATTCTTGATCAAATAAATGCAGCTTTGGTGAGCATAAGAGACTTCTTTAAAAAATGTCCTACTGAAAAAAAAAATATCTTGCTGTCCCCAAACTTTTGAATAGCAGTGTCGTTGCCTCTGCATATTAACCTGGCATGGGAGAATATATTTTAATATATGTAAATATTACACGCATCACATTTAAGTTCAGTTGCTCAATTATTTTTCATGTTTCAGGTATTGACATTACTGGTAAGGAACTGGTTCAGGCTGGATTGAGAGGGTTTATTGGCTGCTTGTCCTCCGTGCAGTTTAATCAGGCTACCCCTCTGAAGGCAGCCCTGCAAAACAGCCAAAGCCCGTTAGTTACTGTTATCGGCCGCCTGGAAGCATCAAGTTGTGGGACGGTATCCAGCTCGAACACTTTGAGCGATACACACACACGGTCAGGTAAATTATCCTTTTTAATAGTTTCCACACTGCATGAGACTCAAAAATGACAGTGTTTTTCAGCCTGCTGAAAAGAATCACAAAAGCCAGTTCATTGTCTTCCTCTCGCTCTCATTCTCTGCTTGCAGATGACTCAGCAAAAACAGACCGAGGCAAAGATCCACTGAAAAAGGCTCATCAAAATGACTTGGCAGTACTCGGAGGTATAGATCCCCATGATACTGTGTTCTGGGAAAAACTTTTCAAAATAATACTCTGACAATAGATCTGACAAGTAATAAACCATCCTTAGAAATGAACAGCCTCATACATCTTTAGTTTAGTTTTATTTCATGCTGTTCTCATTTGTTCCACTGCAGCACTGCACTGTAGAGCGATCAAGATACATTTACAAAGCCACACCATTGCATTCAAAGTAGTGAACCAGTGTAATTTATTCATATTTAGCATGTTTTCATTTTTACATGCCACCTCTTAATTTATCTAATGAACAGGAGTAGTGGCTGCAGTGGTGTTCATCACCCTCTGTGCGTTGGCCTTCATCATCCGCTTCCTGTATCGTCACCGACGGACTCCAGCGCCCCCCGTAATCACCGGAAAGATGCACCGACCCAGCATGGAGCATCCTCCGTACCGGGCTGCACTGGACCTGCACAAACCCAACCACGACAGCAAAGAATACTACATCTGACCTCGCCATCTCGTGCCTGGCCTTTAATCGAACAGCCTGTCGCCAGTGTACATGCTACCAAACCCACCGCACTGTATTATCTACACTGCAAGCTGAGCAGCCAATCAGAGACCAGCAATGACCCAACAGGCACAAGAAATTACAACAGAGACATTTTTGTTTGTTTGTTTATTTTCTACGAAGAGAGTCAAGCTTACGTGAAAGTAAGCGTGCGCCGGCCTCCTGGATGATGACAGAGCTGTATTTTACGGGCATAATAATAGGTTATACATGCACAGCACACACACGTTCCAAGCAAACAACACAGCAGGAGGGCTGAAGCATCACTCTGAATTGTCTTTATCCAGTGTGCCTGCTCAAACCTGTCTATCTCAGAGCCTGCATATAGAGTGGGCTTAAGCTAATGGACTGAAACCCCAGCAGAGAGGGTTCTGAGAGAATGGTTTTGTGGCAGAGCGGCAGACCTTCCCAGATGTTGTTTTTAAAGGATCGATCATCGCTCAACATGTCCAAAAAAAACAAAAGATTAAAGACGTCCGCATCCGACAACCCCGCATTTGATGTTGAAACTATTGACTGGTGCTAGGAGCCGCTAAAGGCTGGGATTACCCAGCAAAGGACTATAAGAATATATCAGCGGCAGCTGAGGGATGGAATATGAGTCATTTGTGTGTATCCTAATTCCCATGGGCCGGGCAGATTCAGGCAGTTTAATTCTCTTTCCCACCGTAATCGAGCTGGTCTCGCAACTGAGCGTACCCAGTGTGCCCCAGGAACGAAATCTCGTCCTTATTGAAGTGCATTATATCTATATAAAAAAACAATACACACACAAAAAAAAGAAAAAACACTTGCTTTCTATTGAGAATGAATTCTATGGCTGTTTTTTTTTCTATATGACTACTGTAAATGAATGGTGTACATACATTTCATAATTATATTTAATAAATGGAGCTTTCTAAGAGCTTATGAGTGCAGATGACCAATGGTTTTGGTATATTTATGCAGAAATAAAAGTATGGCAATGTATGAATACTGCACTCAGGGTCAACATAAGGATTGTTTCTGCTTCTTAAGACGGGCCAAAATTTTCACGCACATAAAATTATCAAATTCTCATTTTTATTCAATTAAATTGAGAATTTTATATTGTATTTTTAATATAACTTGTATAATTACAGGTTTGCAAATCAAAAAGATGCATGTACACTACCGTTCAAAAGTTTAGTGTCGGTTAAAATAAGACTCTTTCATCAATCAAAAGTGCAATACAAACAATATTGTGAAATAATTGTAATTATAAATAATTACATTTAAATAATTTAAAATGTAATGTATTGTAAAAAGTAATTTACTGAATTTTCAGCTTTTTTACTCCAGTCTTCAATATCACACGATCCTTCAAAAATCTTTCTAATATGCTAATTTGATGCTCAAGAAACAGTTCTTATTATTATCAATGTTGAAAACAGTTGTCAGTTTTGATCAAAAAAAATATGTCCTTGCTGAATAAATATGTCCATGTTCAAAAAATGTTACAGCACTGACAAATATGTAACATGAGACACTTCTGTCAACTGTCGCAAAACTCTCTCATAATGGCCCCAGGCCAGCAGACTATCCATATTTTTTAGCCCTAGTGGATTGCCATACTATTCTTATTATTTCTGCAGTGTATAGTATGTTTACTGTGCATAGTGTGCTATTTTTCTATATCCATGTAATACAACCTGGCGAAATGTGCAGTATACAACAGAGCACATTGCGCTTCTACAATGCAGTCTGTTTGACCTTCTATTTCCTGTGTGTCAAATGAACTGCTAGTAATATAAGCCAAGATGGAGAAGGACAAAGAGAGGGCGAATCGATTGCGAACCCTTAGGATACAGTGGTAATGAAACAACTTCTCTTGGCCATCTGCTGTAACAGGTAGGCTGTAGACAAAGCCAAACAACACCTCTCAAGGTGGGATGCACCTGATTGTCTGACAATCACAGTGATCGCACCTTCAAAACAAGCCCTCTGTTATAGGCGGCTTCACAATATGTGAACACACTTGACTGAAGTTAGACTACCAGTCAAAGTGTGGACAGGATTCCTTGTGATGTTAAAAACTTTGAATTTGCTGGCTTGCTGTAGGCCTATGCTTTGCTTTGTATGTTGTTGTTCCAGCCGCGATGTCACATAAATTGAAGCCATTTCTAAAATACAAACTTTGCGTGTCGCCGTTACGGCTGTTTTAGGACAAAAACCTCGATTAACATGGAAAAGATACCTTATATCGCGTGTCGCGGCATCGCATTTAGTTAGGACACGATGTAATATGCTGATTTGCTGCTCAAGAAACATTTCTTATTATTATCAATGTTGAAAACCGTTGTGCTGCTTAACATTTTTGGCTATCCTTCAAGGCTATCGACATTAGCCTTCCTCTGGCCATGGGGACTTGGGGCAAAAATGCCCCTGCACAAATAAATTAAATCCATTACGTCTGTTGCTAACAAAGTGAAAATAAATAGACTGTCGATTGTGTCATTAAGATCTGCTCATGTTGCACCGTATTTCTTTTTAGGCGTTTTTACAGTGTTGCGCATTTTAACCAATCACACACATTTCAGTTGAGCTTAGGAATGCAATGGCCAATCAGAGGTGTTCAGATGAGTCATCGCTGAAACTCATCAGTTTTGTTGAGTGCGCCTGCGTTCTCTTTCTGTTCTCTTTCATTAAACATATTTTATTAGCCTACATGACACCCATGTCTGGTTCTTGCCTAAAAAGACGGGTTTATGGTGTTTAATACATTTGGCTGCTTTTAGCCTTACCTTGGAGTTCACCCTCCGCCTATGCTTGGAGAGCATAAGAGACTTTGTCCAAAAACATACAAAAATCTTAAATGCAAACATTTGACGGGGTAGTGTAAAATTGTGATTGTTTAACATGAGGTCAGTAAATAACTTACCTTTTTATGATTTCATATTTTTTGACATTAAAATGTAAAAAATGTATTACAAAAAATATATATATACTGTAAGACTACAAATGTGCAAGAGATGTGTGGATGAAGCATCTCTACACAGGCTAACATTTCACATAACTAACTTGTTCTGCTCTTTTCTCTGAGACAGATAAAAGGAAAACAGAGCGCGTGGAGAAAAAAAACCTATGAAGATTGAATTATCGATGAGCCCAAATTCAATTCGCCCCCAATAAGTGGATATCTGGAGAAAAGTCTAAACCTGAAAATGCAGCATGTAAAAAAATGCAGACACGCTAACCTGTAAGTGGGTTTTCAGATGCGTTTTTAATCAAAACCTCAACCCTTAAAGCAAGAAGAAAATAAGAAAAAGATAAAAGGGAAAGGGAGATAAAAATAAATAAATTGCTTCTTTGCATGGATATTTGGCTTGAAGAGAAGCTGAAAAATAGACAGAATACCTACACCTAAATGAATTTCTACGAGAGTTAACCAATAATAGTTCAATTGTGTGTCATGTTCATTTTTAATGCATTCATTGTGCCAAAAGTACATTTGCTATTATAGGTAAGGTGGATGAAAGCTTTAGGTGGCGCAATGTAAGTCCCAGTCTGTTGATTGAATATGTTTGCACCACCCAATTACTATAAAATGCAATTATAGTTCGCATTGATTTTAATTGGATGCACAGTGGACAGTCGAACGCCAGGAGCGGAGACAAGATCACTGCTGGTGACTAAATCTCTTTTACTTAATGCCTTGATTAAACCCATCACCCTCCGCACTTAACAAAAGCAAAACAATTTTGATACCGTCGATCAGCCTCTGGGGAGTCCAGAGAAGCCAATTAACCTTGGTTGCCATTTACTTTGGGATGAGATCTGAGGGAACTCTAACCCAGTGTGTCATCTGTTATCTGCTACGTGATCTCATGGGGAAAAGCTGGCATAAACCTCGTAATTAATTTTTCTGGAACTGGCAGCATTTTTAAAAAGTCAGCTGGACCAGTGGACTTTGGGGTGGCTGGTATGAGTTCTGGCCAGAGGTCGTGAAGCTCAGGAACTTTGAGCGTACTTGTGTGTTTTTAAAAAGATTAATTGGTGGAGTTTGGAGCTTCATCTGCATTGGCTTGAACGAGTGGTCCAAGTGAAGCTTTAATGGCATTGCAAGAAAATATCACTCACATACGCGATGAAGAAAGTCTAGTGCAAAACTCCAAAAAGCTGGACAATGCCTAAATATATTTGCAAAGAGAAAACTGAGGGGAAAATAGCTTGAAAATGTTCCAGGAATATTTATTTAGCTTTATTTATTTTTTATTTGTTTAATTATTATTTTTTTTATAATATCACTATACATTACAAACATTTGTCTGTAGTTGACTGATTTTGCAAAAACTGAAGCTGAATTAAGAATGCTAATTGAGGTAGTTGACAGATACAGAAATGTATATAGTTTAAATTGTTGTCAGTAAGTATTCATTCATTCATTCATTCAAACTGGTTGAGTTAGTAGACAAGACCACGGCTGGACTGGGACAAAAAATCGGCCCAGGCATTTTTTGGTCCAGGCGGCCCACCACTATTTATTATATGTGACCCTAGACCACAAAACCAGTCTTATTTTGATTTTTTTGCACCCTCAGATTCCAGATTTTCAAATAGTTGTATCTCGGCCAAATATTGTCGTATCCTAACAAACCATACATCGATGGAAAGCTTATTTATTCAGTTTTGTGTATAAAATGGTGTATAAATCTACATTTCAAAGAATTGATTGATTGGTTTTGTGGTCCAGGGTCACATACTGTATATGACATACACTACCAGTCAAACATTTTGGAAAAGTAAAATTGTTAATGCTTTTTAAAGAAGTCTCTTCTGCTACGCTGTCAATATAGGAGACAAACCAATGGGACACTGGCTGCTCGCTGTCCCTGCATGATGGTCCTTGGCAAAAAAAACAAAAACATTCTGTCGGCCCCTTAATTGCGTCGGCCCACCGGGAAAATGTCCGGTATGCCCGATTACCAATCCAGCCCTCACAGAATTGTAAGTATTAATTTATAAATACAATTAGAATATATAGTTAAAAATGTTTGTTGCCAGTAAGATTTATTTTATTTTATACTGATTGAGATAGGATAGATTTAATGCTCACTGAAATAGTAGACATGAATTTATATACAGTGTATCATTATAATATATAGGTCAAATTTTGAATTATAAATGTATTTATTTATTTTCCAAAATATGGGGGTCACTAAGATTTTTTATTTTTTTATTTAACTTATTTGATTTTTTGTATGCCAAATTCATTAAATCAAAAGTGAGTTTACAATATTTCTTGAGCAGCAAATCAGCATATTAGAATGATTTCTGAAGGATCATGTGACACTGAAGACTGGAGTAATGATGCTAAAATTTCAGTTTTACATCATTTTTAAATATATTAAAAGAGAAAACAACATTTCCCATCGTCATGATATTTGTTTTCAGTCTGTTTTGATGCAGCCTTGGTGGGCACAGGAAATTTAGAATGGTATATATTTGATTATTTTTATTTATTGCAAAATTTATGTTGGACTAATCACTTGCATTACTGCGTCTGCATTAATTAATAGAATGTGTGTCAACAAGTCACTTTCCCGTGGTACAGTACACGATCACATGTGCAGTTGTCTGAGCACATGACACTGTTTTGTATTCTCAAGACTGCTAGTAAATCTCAAATTGCAGCAATATTACCTGAGCCTCCACATACTTCAATTTGCAAACTTGGCAGGCTATGGGAAATGATGCTCCACTGTAGCGCAGAAGGGTACAGTCACACCTGTTCTCACACACACACACACACACACACACAGACTTTACATCTGGCGGCCATCACTTTTTTTGCTAGCTACGAGAGTCATTGATTACTCAAGCAGGATAATTGTGTAAATTTACTGCAAAATTGCCTTTGCCTGTGCAGTTGAGTTACTGGAGCTTGGAATTTATTTATTTTTTATTTTTTAAATGTTGTTGCTGACAAGCTACAGGCTCTGTGCTCAGCACGTCTCTGAAATGGCTGGATGTGCCGGGCAACATCTTTTCCCATCAGGCATTCCCACTGATCGGCCCTGCAGGCGTACACAGATGAACCCATCTGCAATGTGTTTTCACCGGCCTCTGCTGCGCAGGGAAGCGTATTTATCATACACGTTTGTTAGAGCTTAGAGTGTAAATATTCATGATCTACAGTATCAGACTGTTGCCTGAGAGCAATGCACCATCAGGGAGGTCAAATGGATCCTGCTGTTTGTATGTGGAGTTTGCTGTTGTTTGTGCCATGAAGCAGTATTGTGAGAAATGTTCAGGGTTCAAGTTAAGCTCATTCGACAACATTTGTTGTACATTTTACATTAAAACAGAAAATAACTTCTACTCATCCTTCAGTTTTTTTAAAAGGAAGAAGTCATGATTAAAATAAGGTACTTACAGTGCAGCATCTGGAAAGTTACAATGCCAAAATATTAATCTAATTTCTGATAAAGCTCTTACATTACAGGAATAGTTAACCCAAGAATGAGAATTTGCTGAAAATGTGCTCACCCTCAGACCATCTAAGATGTAGATGAGTTTGTTCCTTATTTGGAACAGATTGGGAGAAATTTAGCATTACATCACTTGTTCACCAATGGATCCTCTGCAGTGAATGGGTGCCGTCAGAATGCGAATGAGTGAGCAGGTGATGTAATGCAACCAAACATTTCTAGTGAGTGTGGAACTGCACAATGGCTTGGAGAATTTTTGGCCGCAACTCTGCTTCAACTCAGTGATGTGAACTTTTCAGGTTGTCCCTTGACATATCTGTTGGGTTAAAATCAGGACTATAACTTGGCCTTTCCAAAATTACGTTTCTTCTGCTTTAACCACTCAGTGTTAGACTTGTGTGTTTATAGGGTTGCAGGACCTACTTTCTGTTGAGCTTCAGTTCACAGAATGAACCTTGACATTCTTCTGTAGAATTTTCTAGTATAAAGCAGAATTTCTTTTGACTAAAGCATGACAAACTTCTGCTAACCCACACTACCGTTTAAAAGTTTAGGGTCACAAAGATATTTCTTGTTTTCTTTTTTTTTTTTTTTTTTAATAGCAAATAAATACATTTTATTTGGCAAGGACACATTACATTCATCAAAAGTGGCAGTATAAAGACATATATAATGTCACAAAAGGTTTAAAATAAATGCTGTTCTTTTGAACTTTGTCAAAAATGCTGAAAGAAAATGCATCACACAAAAATAGTAAGCAGCACAACTGTTTTCAACACTGATAATAAGAGTTTTTTAAGCACCAAATCAGCATATTAGAACGATTTCTGAAGGATCATGTGATACTGAAGAATAGTAATTCAGCTTTGCCATCACAAATTACTTTTTTGTTTTAAAATTGCAAATTATATAATTCATTCATTGAATCACCTAACTCCATTTACCTCTTTACATGAACTGATAATCTAGAAATGAGAGAAATGAGAGAAATTAATTATATGTTCTTCTGCTGCTTCAAAACAACAGTGTATAGCAAACTCTCTTCAGCTGTGTGTGTACATATGTGTGTATTGAAAGACTGGATGTAATTTACACAAGGTTAGTGAATGCTTTTATCACTCACTGCATGTTAACGTATGCTATTTAAGTCTTGTGGCTTTATTGAGAGCATTTTCATTTTAATTTACAACACATAGCAAAATGAGAGTTGATCAATAGATTTTAGGCTTGATTTCAAATAGGTTTATAATTTATTGTAGCATGTGCTACTAGAGTTTACCTTTTACCCTTACCAAAAAGTAGTATACTTCAAGTTTATTTTAGTAAGTATACTTAAGTAAATTCAAGTATATTTTTAAGTATACTTTATGTAGTAAGTATACATGTGGAAGCATCTGTTGTTTCGGTTTCTTCTTCACTTGTGTTTTTTGGAAATTCTGTACAGAAGATGTGTACTAGCGCCCTCTACTGTATAACAATGAAAACACGGATTCTAGGAACACAATTACAGCTCAAATATATTTAGACTTTTTCTAAGTATAAGTCAAGTATACTTAAATGTCATTTTAAGTATATTTCTGAGAAGTACATAAAGCCCATTTCTGAGAAGTACATAAAAAGTAGACTAAAAGTATACTTTCCAATTTTTAGTTTAAAAGAACTATACTAATAGCACACTTGAATAAACTTCTTTTTCGTAAGGGTCACTAAAAACCTGAAAGGGTGACAAGCTTGCATCTTGTACTACACTTAAAATGCACAAGCAGCAAATATACACGTTCATGAAGACACGAAACATCCAAAACAACAAGAGAGTATGTGCTTTTAGCATAAACATCAGACAGATCAAATAGCTCGATTTAAATGAAATTTCCTGCTGCGATAAAAGAGAAGAAGCGCTTCCTTTGGTTAGATGCTTTCCTCAAAAACTAGAGGCAAGTGGATTTTTCTGACCAGTAAAGAAGCGATCAGTGAACAGGACGAGGCTCGGTGCTCTTAGAGGTGGAAAAGTGTGTACTTCAAAGTCCATTGAACAACGCCATCAGTGAGAGGTCTAATAGTGCTTTCATACAAAGCAGCGTTTCCAGACGCTCCTCAGCTGGAGGTGTTCCCAGAATGCATTGCCAGCCTCATGCTTTTTTTTAAAAAGCGAAGCATAGAACATGTATTGACTGCCATGACAATTACAGGTGTCAAAGCATTTACAGTTTATATTCATTTTGGTGCAATTTTCATAAGCAAGTCGAAACCTTTCAAAACTCTTAGTACAAATCTCATAACAGATCATCAAAAATGCACTTTTTTCAAACATTTTTAGTGTGTTTTCAATTGTGTTAGTACAAAACACAAAATAAGTATTTAATCTATGTAAACATTTCATTCACAGTAACTGCCTTTCATAATGCTATATTTCTTTTCATATGCCTCTATTATTATTCAGGTTAATACATTTGTCTTTAATCCATCTAAAAAATGTGTTTTTTACACTACCATTGAGACATTTTAACCAAACTATGTTACAGACTTTTCATTAAGACCCCAAAGAATCATATCAACTTGTGGAAAATGGGCATCCTATGAGCCCTTTAATGGTTAATCAGTGAATCATCTGGTAAATCTATACATTTCTATAGATTAAATTCTGTAGCTGCATGGTTTGCAATTTGAAAATGTGAAAATGTTGAAACAAATGTTGAAAACGGTGCTGCTTAATATTTATGTAGAAACCATGATAAAAAAAATGTCAGGATTCTTTAATAACTAGAAGGTTACAGCATTTATTTGAAAAAGAAATATTTCATTTATAATTTAACATTTTACATGGCCTTACTGTCATTTAATGTGTCCTTGATGGGGAAAAAACAATCTTTTTTGAACAGTACATAAAGTTAAAAGTATGCATTAACATTGAATACTGCATAATTTACATTGATATTTTGTTCAATTTCGGTTGCGATGTCGGGTGACCAAAATTCAATGTCTATTCAACGTCTAATGTCAATGTTAATTTGATGTCCAATATCGACGTCAGCTGACGTTGGTATTTGTTGTTTTTAGGTTGTGTAACCAAAATCCAATGTTAAGTCTGTCAAATTGCCATCAAATATTGACGTCAAACTGATTTTTAATCTCAACCACCGTCTGTCCGACATCATGTCCAACGTCAACCTGACGTTATATTGATGTCCTGTGCCTGCTGGGAACTGTTTCACACGGTGTTACCTTGACTGACCAAATCACGCGATTGGCATCTAACTGTATCTTTCTAACACCGCATTACTTCACACTGTACACGTTTGGCACTGCAATGCAAACTTAAAACCAGAAAAATCTGTGCTAACCAGAGTAGGGTTCCATGTGGGTAAAAAGTTCGGCTAACCCGCTTTTAATTTACACCGTGTCCTAACTACACATGACAAGATTCCAGCGACAAGCAATTTGGGTGTCCACACCATACGCGACAACGCAGCGCAACAGAATCAATCAAATATTACAGCCAATCAGAAGCGTGTGTGGGCGGTCTCTCTGGAAGCGCACTGCACTCGCAACGAAATAGATAAGTTTATAATCTAATTCATAGTAAATCTTTTAAACATTATTAAATGTACATACTGAGTGACATTAGATATGTTTAAGTTTGAATAAAGCACATATTCTGTAGAGATTATCTACTGTCAGTTAGTTTGTATGTTGTTGTTCCAGCCGCAACGTCGCGGAAATAGAAACTGTTTCTAAAATAGATATTTCACTGTTGCGGCTAGTTAGGATAAAACCTCTGATTAACATGGAAAAGATACTTTTTATCGCATGTCACGGCATGGTGTAACACATCTAAAACGTACCTCCAGGGCTAAAAGCGGGTTAGAAGATCAACTTTAAACTGGTGTTAAGCGCAGTGCGAAAAGCCCTTTAGAAACTTGTGGACGGGTTTATTGACCAGGGCCAGGAAACCACCCAGAACATCCAGTAAATATAAAATAGCATAGCAATGCCTTGCTGACCACCTATAATATATCTACCTTTGAAGTTTTGCACGAGTCACACTTTTCCCCCAGAAAAATAAAGTCTAGTTAGAGTTAATTTTAGTAACTGAAGCATAAACAAATGTCCCTTTCCCTCTGAGAGCATATAGGTACTCAATGTGTTCAGTGTGGACAACGCATAAAAACTCAATAGCATAAAAAGTAACAATTACTACTCAAAGTTAATACACGTTGGAATTGCTCAAAATCAGCCACTTAAGCTTTGATGGGGTCCCCGCATCTCTGTAAACTGCTGATTGGGAGTCTCTAAGGCTTGTATTTGACATAGTGGGTTTCTGGGAATTTAGGCCACTTCAAAAGCGTGGTTATGCCTCTGGGGAAATAAAATCAATACACAATTAAAGTAATACAGGAAATGGAAACTCCATTAAAGTGTACTTTGAACCTGAAACTGCAGCACTAATATGTTTAAATGACATATAGTTTTGCCAGGCTGTTTTATGTATAAGTCAGACTTTTTGTACTGGTTAACACCATTACCAGCAGTGATTTTAGTTACTGTAATAGGGACTTTAAATCGATTTATTTCTATTGTATTAAGACAAAACGTCTCTAGGTTACGTATGTAACCATGGTTTTTTTTTTTTTATATATGCTTGTGCGGACAGACAACAGTAAATAGACAGACACATACACAGAGCACTACTGAAGAGCAGAAGCTGGTTTGCGCTCTGCTGGATGCGCTTTTATACTTTCTGGTTCTTACGTCACCCCGCTCGTGATGTCTCGCTACTCCATTGGGCTGATTTGACACGTGCTTCAGAACGCGGTCACGCAGGGGCATTCCCAAAGCGATCTCGACGCAGCTCGAGTTCCTGAAGGGGAACATTATTTATTTTACATTACATTTTTTTTTTACTAGCATTTGTTTGCTTGCATGCTTGTTTAATAGTCCCAGGAAGAGCTGGTAGTAACTGATTACATGAAATCTGGATTACATGGTTAGATTCCAAAAATCAAGTACTCGTAATTAGAGCATATTACATTTTAAAATGCTCATAACCAGATTAAAGTTTTTTATGGATTACATGATTACATATTATTCACACAATAGCAGTAGATCATTCATAATTTGAGTCTCCCTAATTCTTGTTTTTTCTCTTTAAATGTTCCTCTCTAAAAATCCTACTGTGTCATAACATTTAGCTTTTTCACAATATAGAAGTGTCATTTAAATGTCATCTTAATGAATTTGCAAACCATGTGTTACAGAGGAGGCTCCCGTACCGCCTCCTCCGCACCACCAGAGGGAACTGTCCCCAGAGTATTAGCAATCTCCCATTCGGACTCCATTTCCCATCATCCCTCTTACCTGGGACTGATTACACAATCACACCTGCATCTCATTTACACACACACATATAAGCCACACCATTTCACGAACTCATTGCGAAGTCTTGATTTGCCCTGGCTGTCATTTCCGAGCGTTATACCCGTGTTTGTTTTCTGTGCTTTGATCTTGGACTGTCTCCTGATTCTCTGATTGTTATCTGCCTGCCCCGATCTCTCGCCTGGTTCACGATTCTCTGCCTTGTCTCTACTGTTCTGCCTTGCCGGTATTTGACCCTGTATTGTCTGACCATTCTTAATAAACTGCAAATGGATCCAAACCCTTCTGATGTGTCGCAACACCATGCTTCTGAATTTAGGTGAAAAAAGCACCTCTCAATTAGACTGTGTATGAAAGAAATAATCATGCATGTTTCTAAACACTGGTGATGTATAGCTGCGAAACTGTATGTCTTCATCATATCCAGTGACCTTAGGTAACTGTTGATTCTGGAAATCTGGACAAAAATATTTCAAACCTGACAGACTCTGGGTGTGTAATGTCATGTTTATTAATGTTGGTTCCTGTAATGCAGGTATTCCCAAATGTTTTTTTGTAAGCCAAACCTTTTTGACATGAAATATTTACTTTAAATATCTATGAGAAAAATAATATTTCAGTAATTTAACAACACATTTGCACATTATTAGCTTTTTATCAACGACCAGTGTGGGAAACACTGTTATGTAATGTAATGTTTTATCTTTCTCTTTAATTTTTTTAAACAATATGGCACGTGTAATGGTAATTTTAAATCAAGTTAGATAAAAAAAAGTAATCTAAAAAGTAGTCAGAATACACCTAAAATAAGTAACCTACTAGATTATGTTAATAACTACAATTTTCATCATGTAATCTGTAATCAGTAATGGACTACAATTTGTAAGTAATCTACCCAGATCTGGTCAAGGTGACTTTAAAGTAGGGCTGCACGATAAATCGCATGCGGCGTTTGAGAGAGGCGGGGCATAGAGGACCTACAATAATGTACAGTATTTGAAAAATAATGAGTTTTTTGAACATTAAAGCATGTCAAAATATTCTGTTACACCAAATACACAAAATAATGATCTTTAAAATAGCATCATATGACCCCTTTAACTACACAGAGCCGTTGTTCAATGACGAGCTGCGTAAAACCACGTTCATATTCGCGCGATTTTTTGCGCAGCTCGTCAGTGAACAACGGCTCTGTGTAGTTAATGCTGCTCAATGTGAAAGCCCGCAGGTGATGGAGATTTAACGCTGATGACAGAACCGGTTTTCTGACAAGATGCGCATTAAATATCGCATGCGATTTATTGTGCAGCCCTACTTTAAAGCAATTTAATTCTATTGTACCAAGACAAAACATAAGGTTTATTTGTTTGTTTATTTGTTGTTTTGGAGCTTGACAGTCCCAAGCATCATTTACTTTTACATATGAAAACGTTTAGGCATAATATTCTTGAAAAAAAAAGTGTTTCAAGGAAGACAGAAAGTCATACAGGTTTCAAACAACATGAGAGCAAGAAAATAATTATAGAATTTACATTTGTGGTGAAATGCGCTTTACTTTTTTAATGAGAGTAATATTCCTTTTCATACATAATTGTACCTTTAAATTTGCTATAGAAACAGATGATAACCATATAAGAGCTTTTTAATGAACATTTAGTCATTTACCTACAATTCAGTTTAAATATACTTTTTTGTTCTGTGTGCTTTGTGTGAGTGTGTACGTGTGCATGAAGACAAACTACCCACACTCCACTACCTGAAATGGCACTCCACATAATCAGCCCGTAACCTCTCATCATGACACCATTAAAGCGTCAATCAACATTTTCAAATAACCCTCAACCTTTTCCATGAAACACAATCTGTAGACTATTATGCTACTGCTCTAGCAGATGCTTTTCGTACAAATGAACATTCACTAATTTCAGATCAAGTCTTTCCAAAGCAGCCTGGAGCAATGGCTATAGAGCAAAACCGGTGCTTCATTTAATCTCCAGTTCATATACCGATTTGGGAATGGACATGAAACATTTGTGTGATCAGCCTGAATCCATAGCCATTATGCAACTTTCACATCAGGTAGCCTAATGTGCAAATTACGAGACGAATCATAGCAAAACATGCTTAACCTTTAGAAAGAGCAAACATAATTTGTATTTACATTTTAAGCTTTTATAAACACTCACCAAAGCAACTTTGGAAGAAAAAAGTAGTAATTAAATCACATTGTCATATTAACGGCAGTTCCCTGGACAGATAGACGAGTTCACATAATTAAGCAAAGACACAAATGCCAAGAAGAACCACATATAAATTCAAGGGTCTTTTAATTATAGTACTACCAAACAGAGTAGCTGAATGTAGCAGCGTAACTAAACTAACTCTATTTTAGTTTAGCTACTTTTAAATTATGTGTAGAGTTTTTAGTTTTCAAGCTTTCCCAACAGTGACCAAAGTAAATGAGCCCAAAAGAGTCTTTAAATAATCAATAACAAGAAGCAAAGTCATCTGAAGTGCACTAAAGTGTGTTAAAAATTAGACGTGTTGATTATAAGAGAGAGAGAAGGGGAAAAAAAGAATTAAGAAGTAGCTGTGTTAGTTTAGACCAAGTGTTACTTTTGAAGAGACATTTGCTTTAGTAAAAAGAAGCACATCTATTAAAATATCCAGCTAATTAGCAGGAAACTACGTGACAGCCTAAAGGCAATATAGGGATTTGTTCAGAGCTAGTAAAACTATAGTGTGGTAAGTTTCCAGACTTCGCTGTAATGAGGATATTTGCAAATGTCCTTCTTATGAATTTTTAGTCTTGTTAACAACCTTACAAGTTTTATTGAAAAGAATTATGGGAATTTTCTCTTCAAGATATGCATAGTAAAGTGCTCCTTGCTTTACCCATTGGCTAAATGTAGCTCTTAAACTGAACAGTCACTTCATAATATATTACAGCAAGTACAAATTCTACCTCCCTGACCTAAAGAGTCCATGGGCACGTAACATACACACACATTTGTTTTTCTGTCATGGTGGGGAGTTTTCATTGAACGAACAATTCACCAAAAAAAAAAAAAGTGAAATGTACTTATTCTCAGGCCATTCAAGATGTAGATGAGTTAGTTTCTTCATCAGTACAGATCACTTGCTCACCAGTGAATGGGTTCCATCAGAATGAGAGTCCAAACATCTGATAAAAACATCATAGTAATCCACAAGCAATCTACTCAACAGTTCATCAGTTAATGTCTTGTGAAGTGAAAAGCTGTGCATCTGTAAAAGTCCACTATTGTGATGTTTTTATCAGCTGTTTCATTCTGATGACACCCATTCACTGCAGATGGCTTTTATTTTTTAGAAACCATTTTCCTCATGGGGTCTGTTGGCTTGTACCCTCAATGTAGAAAATTTCAGGTTTTACTATTCTTTTGGGGACATTCTTTCCCCAAAATGCAGGCAAAACCACACGCTCTTGCTCATTATTTTGGCAGTGCTCTCTGCAAAATTAATTTAAAATTATCAAAGCTGCCACACACACACACAAAAAGCCAAATGTCCTGGTTTTGTTTAAATATAGCTCTTTGTTACACAGCATTTGGGTGAGGAAAATGTGTTCTGTTGGGAGCAGGCCAGAGGGGAGAGAGATCTAATTTGGTATTCTCGTCGATTCCCCTTTATATTTGTCTGGAACAATCAGGTGATTACGGCAGCGGAGTTGGATAGCAAATCAATGGCGTGCCTTTCCCTGTTGTTTCTCTCGCTGTTTCTCGCCATCTCAGATTCAGTTCAGACACACAGAACATACGATGCAATATGCTAAAGGTTAACAGAGCACAGGTCAGCCTTAATCAGATCGCTTGAAAATGTCAGCAGAGGGCAGAATCCTTAAAACTGCATTAGCGCATTAAAGGAATAGCTCACCCAAAAATGACAATTATGTAATTTTCTCATCCAATGTATTGTTTTCACAAAAAAGGAGATCTATTATACCAGTATCTGTTAGAAATGTGTAAGCATTCATCTTTTTGTATATGTAAAGAACAGAAGCTCAAGTCAAGAACAGATTTAAAGGGATAGTTCACCCAAAAAAGGAAATTCTGTCATCATTTACTCAACCTCAAGCTGTTCCAAACCTGTAGGAATTTTTTTCAGCTATTGAGCACAAAAGAAGATATTTTGAAGAATGTTGGTGACCAAACTGTTGACTGTAGCCACTGACTTCATGGGAGAAAAAAATACATGACCGTTACCAATGTCTAATGAATAATTTCATTTTTGGGTGAACTGTCACTTTAATGTTTGATGTCAATGGCAAGACACATGAGAACCAATGACGTTTTGACTTTTGATATTCATTGACTATGCTAATATCTTGTTCGTAAAAATTCATAAAAATTGATCTTTTACTCTGTGCCCATTTTCAATGTACTCGTTCTGCTGCTCAATCTATGCTGCCTCTCCTGAATCTTTAATGCCACGACAGTTGAGAATGTGAGTTCGCAGACTATAACTAATGTCATGTACTAAATAGTGCACGAGTTTATCGCAAAATAATGGCAAGAAATGTCCTTTTGTTGGCCAAGTGCAAAAACAATGATTCAACCCAACAAGTGTTATTCGATTCACTACCAAATGACTCCAATGAGTTGATTCGTTTTTGTGAATCAAAAATATACATCACCACCAGTGTAGACCAATTCCCTAAAATAAATAACTTCTTTTTGTTGAATCAAAAACATACCGTGCCACCACTGCAGCCCGAATACTGAAACAGCCGGTTCTTTTTAGTAACTAGTAAAAGATGAGTTACCAGTTTGAATCAGCCTAAAACACTGCCATGTGTAATTCACAGTATTAGCAGCTCATTTCTTTCATAAGCAGCATGGACAGCAGGCTATAACTGAAATATGAACCTAAATGAATTGGAGTTGAGAATCAATTTGATAGCTTCTGAATCAAATCTGTTAGCCTGTAGAAAAGTTATTGTGCATGTATATGTATGGGCTCTTAATTTTTCTGTAAATTGTGTTTTCTGTAAATTTTTCTGTAAAAATATTTTCTGTAAATTGTGTCTTATGTCTAGTAGTTGTGTTTGAATGGACTTTGATAAAAATAAAAATAAAAAAAAACCTAAAGGTCTGTATGCTCTTCTTCATTTTTCACTTCACAGCTCTAACCTAACACCTGCTAATATACCATGACATTACATAAATGGCAGACTAGAGATGTTTAATAACTTCATCTAAATACAGCGAGGCAGGGAGTCTTCAATCAGGAGGCCAGCGATGACATTTAAACAGGCACCTGAGCAAATTAAACCCGGAGAAGGTTAAGCTCTGTTAACACCTTCGCAATGTCAAAAAATCCTGCATAAAGTTACTTTCCCATGCCTCTTTTATTTGAGGTGGGATTCAGTGTGATGGCTCACAAAGCCAGGAGAGCTCTCACACTGTGCTCTGTCTGAAACTAATGATCTGCTTTTAGCTTACTAGGATTTGTAGACAGAGAATACAGCGAGAGAAATGGGATACTGTCAGTGTGACCCCTTGGGGAGGGTTGTGAATTTGGTGCACTGTCGTCCCTTTATGTTCCTCAGAAGGCCTGGATGCAATGAAGACTTTACTTTATAGGCATTTTTGACAAGGTAACGGTGCAGGAAAGTTATCCCATTCTAGATGGAGCAACGTTATAGGTTGTTTTAGGTGGAGCAGTGCTGTCAGATCTTTAAGCAAACCGTTCACATGTGAAATTTATAACTCTGGGTTATCATTTTTAACCCTGGGTTATCTTGTTCCATGTACATTTTAGGCATTTGGCAGATGCTTTACAGTGACTTCAAGCTATTTTTCCAGTATGTGCATTCCCTGAAACAGAACCTTAGTTGAGCTATAGGAATGTTTCACACTGTACAGTACTGGATGGTTATTACTCCCAGGTGGTCAGGTTTTGAGATTTAATACTGTACATTTGAAAATCATGGTTAACATTCTTATTTACATTACTAATTGACAAGATTTATAACTTTGATTGGACAAATACAGTGTGCAACATGCACACAATCTGTTTAAATAACTCCATCTGTGTCATGTTGCCACATAAATCCACTGTGGTTGTCTTGTGAAACAAAGACAAAATTAAAGCAAATGTGGAGGAGTATGTCACTTCATTTATTACAGAGGAGCGTGTTTTATTTATTTATTTATTTATTGCAAAGATGCATTAGCATATCACTTATATTTATTTAGTTATTGCAGAAGAGCATTATTGCTCAGATGTTAAAAACTAAACGTATCACATTAAAAGTTTTTGCATGATTGGTTGATTTTGTCACATACATTCCTTTTGATCAAATAGTAGAGCATCAGTCTGATTCCCAAGGAATGCATGAACAGATAAAATGTATACTCTGAATGCAATGTGCGGTGCTTTGGTTAAAAGCACATTCAAATGCATAAATGTAAAATTTTAACATTTATGCTCTGCATACTGTCTACCTTGAAAAGGGCTTCATAACCAATTGTTTAAATGTCGCCATCCTTCTTGCAAAAGCCTTGCAACTGTGAAATGTTGCATAACCCACTCTGGCTTAAAATCTGGGGTTAAAATAGACATTAATCCACGGTTAAAATTCACTAGAATAACTAGAATTAATTGTGACATCCTTCACTAGAATTAACTGAGGCATTCATGTAGACCTCCATGCTCAGAAATTTCCATTTCCGTGCGTTGTTTTTTAAATGACAAAAAAACTAGTTGATCTTTACCTCCCAGATGACGTCCTGGTATAGGAAACTGCCTGTTGAAAATTGGAAAGAAAAAGAAAAATATATTTAGGGGTATATAATCTCCTTCGTGTCCACAAAACAGATGCTTTAGCATTATGTTATTACAGGAACTTCCTCAGACCAAATTTGCCCAAAACACTGATGAATGATGCAATTAAACATTGGCATCTCAAACTCACAACATCTAATTCACCCCCCACATTTCACAGGTTCATTACATGCTGTAGATTTAATGCCATTCTTAAGTAAGATATCCGTGAAAGCATTTCCTTTCTGCCGTGTTCCTAAATCGTAAGAAAATGAGCCTGAAAAATCAATAGGTAAAGTAATTTCACTTTAGTGACTTCCAATCAAACACCAACCCAAACAAAAACACTCAAGCACACTTTTTTCCCTGATGTACAAGCCATGATATCACTTGCCTCCTGAATAAAACATGCGTCCCATTTAGATTCACTTGGCTTCATCTTGAGAGAGAGAGAGTTCTGGCCTGATGGGACGTAGAAAAGAAGCAACGTCTAGAAATAGTGTTGGCACAAAGAATCGACTTATTCGCAGATAATTATGTCAATTATACAACTCTGAAATCCTGCTTCCTCTTTACCTCAATAGCTTGCGATGAAGATGTCTGGTTGCATTCGAAAATCTCCACTTGAGAATGTAAGTAAAACCAGAAACCAGCAGCTCAGAGCACCTGCCATGATGGTACTCCTCTCAATATGCTAATTAAGGAGACAAAAAGTAGAAGATTTGACAAGTACAAGATGTCGAGAACACTTCTCAGTCACATATGCTGGAGCATATATTGAAGAGACGCCATTAATGCGAGCCCACACATCCTCGCTGCACTTCCCCAGACGTTTCCCTCTCTAAACTTTAGTGAAGAGAAAAGCAACTTTGATATCATTGAGTGGGCTACCATAATTTTCCTCGCCGGATCAATAATATTAATCAAAAAAAATGAACTAGGCTATGTTTGGACAACCAGAAACCTGATAAGCACGGCTGCACCTGTGTTTCCGCACACAGATCCCCGGCTCTGCGCTTGTCGCTTTCCTTTATCCACCCGGAAGGTTTTCTGTGTGTGACACATATTGACGTTTTCCATGCATACTGTCACCATGATAGATTTTCAGTCCTTTGCCATAACTCCCCGCAGTCCTGAGCCTCACTGTTTCCATCAGTCCGTCTCTCTTTTCAGCCTTCTTTCTTTCTCCTACACACACAAATTGATCCAACACGTGCAGGAGTACCAAGCGTCTACGCTAGTCAATCAATGCGTCCTATCGTTAAATAACAAAGTGTAGCAAGTATGACTATTCCCACTCAGCATGAATAATTAAAGACGGCTACTCTCATGGACACAGGCTCTATATTTTCTTTTCTTATACTTCATTCGCACTAGAATCGGCCTCTGGGCACAGCATGATTTTTAAACACCGATCAACAAACCAAATGCACTGCGTGCTCCACAATAAATATCTGGTTTGATGTAAATCCTTAATTAGCAGACACTATACACTTCTGGCTTCCAGCTAGCCTATATTTCAAAAATGTTGTTAAGATTTTTTTTTTTTATGGTGCTTTCATAAAGGCGCAACATAATCAATGAACAGGGAGAGTAAAGTCTATTCGGCCCAGTGTGTCTGGATAAAAATTAAAGATGTTTATTAAAAGGCCGCTCGGTGAAGAGAAACAGTGCTATGCAATAATGTAAGGATGTAACCACATATTCAGGATTGAGGGGGACCAAATGTAATTATATATTTTATTAAAACATTATATTATATAGTGTGTGTGTGCCGTGCGAGGGACCTCATCCTAAAATTTAAACGGCATCTATAGTTTCTTGGATAAAGACCCAATAACTATTATAAATGTCTAAATATTATTTTTTTAAACGTTTCTATTAAGTTATTACATTCTTTTCTACTCACAGCACTGTACTGCAATGTACACTGTACTAATGTATTATTTATTTACTCATTTATTTTCTTATTTTAATCAGATGTTTTCTTTCATATATTTATTGAAATCAAATGATTTATTTATCTGTTTATTTTTATGAATATGAAATTTTTTTTAGGGTAAAATGGGGACAAGGTGGATTTACTTTTAAATTGTAGCATATTTAGATATAAGTTTAGCATGCAGAGTGATGATGCATCAGCCAATGTATTATTATAGGAAATAAATAGAACTATTTTAATTCAGTTGTAGCACAAAATGTAACTTATTAAAAGAGGGGTAAGAAGCCCCCTATAACTTTTATAGACTGTATGCCTTAAAGGACTTTATGACAGTAGCCTGTAGGTATTATAGCCCTACCTATAGCCTATTATAGCTACCTGCCTGTAGGGTAGCCTATATATAGCCTAGCTATGTTATTTTGACAGTTTAGTTCGATAACTGAATAAATGATAACAAAGCAGAATCTGAAAGGTAAAACTATTCAATTACTTTTATACACGCATATTTAATTGCCCAGATTTTAACTGAAGATATGTGATTAGCAACACTGAATGCAAATATGTCTGTCTGTCTGTCCATCTATCTATGAACTAACAAACAACACTGAGTTTGAGGTAAATACTGAGGAATTACAGCCCTGCCGTGACCAGGGCCGCATTAACCATTGGGCTAGGCGGGGCTGAAGCCCCGGGGCCCAAGCAAGGAGGGGGCCCGTGATAGGCTGTGGAGTAGATTGACGGATATCGGTAGCGCCGATCGCCAAAGCCCCACCACGCCCCTCACTTTTTAGCGCTATTATTTAGTGGAGTTACGTAGCCTATCTATCAGGTGATCGCTGCGCCTAATGTCTGCATTCACCTCTCTTCATGCAAAGAACAATCTTCGATAAGTAAAAATGTCAACTATTCTAAAAAAACATAGCGAGAGAAAAAAACGAGGAGAGAGGGGAAAACAAGAGTTAGTCACTAAAACTCAAAGCTAGTTTATTTTACTAAAGCTGATGGAGTGGGAGTTGTGGAACCGCAAATGGACCGGACACATGAGCAGATAAAAACACAGCGTTAAACTAATTAAACTGTTCAGGGACATTAAGCAGTGGGGCAAAATTCATTTTGGCAAATGCGCGCGTTAAGACGGTTTCTGATAAGCACGGAGCGCACTTGCTCGTACAGCGCCTGACTAAACTAGTTATTTTTCGCGCCTTGTGTTTAAACGTTCGAAGGGGGCCCTGCAGTAAGTCATAGCCCCAGGGCCCAGTGAGGTCTTAATGTGGCCCTGGCCGTGACGACATGTATTGTTGAAGATTATCTCTGAGGAAACTAACTAGTCAAATCCACCCTCTTCAATTGCTGTCTTTGAGAACTTTTTGAATGTGTCTCATTGTTCTTTGACATTTCCTTTTCTCGTTTCATTTGAGAAGACTCCACAGAGGAAGAGATGCTCGCAGGGAAATTACGAATTGCTGCAGCCCTCGAAAGCACAGAAATTAGCGCAGCTGAATGTAAATTACTGCCATTGTAAATGATGACAGAGGCGAGGCGACACCCAGATAATATTTTTCTGCTTTTCTCACTTCTGCTGTTGAGCTACAATAATAGAATCAGAGGTATTGTTTCATCTGTTCTTAGCAGCACAGCTTCAGAGGGTAAGACAGCGAGTCTGTTCAGCGGTTCAGTGATAGCAAGTAGCCTAGTTGTTTATTTAGTTCAATCCATCTCAGAGCGCCTAATATGCGTTGCATCTCTTTTCTTTTCTTTTTTTTTTTTCTTTTTTCAAAATCTTTTGAATGAAACCATTCAACCATGATGCACTTCAACTCAGTGTAATTCTAAAGGGAAACTAGAGAATGAAGAGACAGTATTAAAGAGTTTACAGTAGGATTGAGTGTCTCTTCCAAACGAAATGCAACTTTCCTTGAAGACTTTAGTTGTAAGATTCTTGTCTAGTGTAGCGGCGCCACCTGGTGACATATTCCCATGAAGTTTTCCCTATATTAAACACAAAATGATACAAGTCTGTACTGGTCTTTTATTTAATGCAGTTCAGATAACTTAGAATATTGCATGTGAGATTTTACTATTGTGTCTTCGCATTTTCTTGAAGTGCAAGTTGAGTCATCAGTATATAGAGTGTTGACTGCAAATGCATGTAGGTTGAAGGCTGTTGTCTGCTAAAATTTAGTTTTGCACATTTTTAAGAGTAGGGTAGACTGAGTACAGTAGAGACACTTTCTGCTTTTTTCATCACTACACAAAAATTAGATGCCGAAATGAAGTGATTTTTCACATGATATTTCTTTTGCTTATGTACTAAAATATCATAAACTAATTATAGCCACAAGTAGTTTATATTTTCCACAGTTAGCTCATAAACATAAGGTGCATTTTTGTCTCAACTGTACTAAGTAGTTTATATTTTCCACAATTAGCTCATAAACATAAGGTGCATTTTTGTCTCAGCTGTACCCATATAGGGTACAGTTGAAACAGTACCATGGTACAGTTGAGACACCAATTCTTAATGCTCTAAAGCTGGCTAACCATTTATTGCAAATGTAATAAATTACAGTTGTGCAAATTATTATTTTTTTAATTCAGATTTATTTATTCGCTTTATTTAATTCAAATTCAGTTAAACAAAATAGGAACAAAATATTTAACACTAGAAAAGATATGGCAAACAGTGCAAATGTAAACATAACAGTAAAAATAACAACGTAAATTGTCATGGAAAACAACAAAAACAGAAACAAATATAGCTGCAAGCAGCAATCACGGGGCCAAGCACTCCAGAGGCAAATTGAGGAGCTAAGCATGGCATGGAGCATCAGACCAAATGCAACAATGAGTAATAAAAGCAATTTTAGGATGATTGTAATTGAAATGGCTGAAAAATCATAAATACAACCACTAGTAATATGATTAAATGGCTTATCACTTTTGACCAACAAGTGGCGCTGTAATGAAATCCTTTTGGTGTGTTCTGTGTGAGGTGATATTGACACACACAAAGTTTGTTGTCATTATGTCAAAGCTTTGCAGAGATAAAGCCTCAGAGTCATTTTGGCATCATGCCTTAAATTTGTAGTGGCACTGTACGAAAACGGTTTTGTCTATTGACACGAAATCCATAACTTTTTGTCAGCACAGTCTGAAGATGATTTGACTCGATTTTGGTGAAAATTGGACCAACGAGTGGCGAGGAGTTAAAAAAAGTAGGTTTTCAACATAAATCAAAATGGCGCAGGAAGTTCAGCCAATTATGGCAAAATTGGTATCGATGTTCTCAGCATGACGCAAGGAATCTATAAACATCAGTCTCATTACAATATTATAATGTTTGCAAAAGTTATTAGCATTTTTATAAATTGCTTTATAATTCTTGACCACAAGGTGGCGCTGCGCCCAAACTTTTTGAGTGTCATCAGGGCATGGTGCCGAAGATGCATATCGATTTTCGTAATAACAAAGTCTAAGCGTTCTTAAAATATTGCATTTTTTGACAAATAAAAAAATGGCCGACGCCCAAAATGGCTGACATGGTAAAATTTGATATGGTTCAACTCGGCATGATGCACCGAATCTAAAGAGACCAGTTTTGGCCAAACCATTCAGATGTTATAAGCAAAAATATGCATTTTTCATATCTCCTGACCACTAGGGGGCACTGCGCCGAAACACTGCAGGTAGTCTCAGGTCATGCTTGTTATAACACACACCAAGTTTGGTCTCAATACGCCAAACCGTTGCGGAGATATAGCCTCACATCCATTTTTACGTGCTTTTCGTAGAATTCCTTCGTGCGTTATTCGAGAACGGTTGGACAAATCAACTTGAATTCCATAACTTTTTGCCAGCATGGTCTGAAGATGATCTGAGCCAATTTTGGTGAGAATCAGACAAACCGTCTAGGACGAGTTCGAAAAAGTAGGTTTTACGAACAATTAAAAATAGCGAAAAAACTAAACCTTGCGATTTTTGAATTTTGGTATTCATTCGACTCGGCATGAGCCAAGGATTCAGAGGAAAAAAATAATTTTAATTTTGTGCCTTATAGTTCAAAAGTTATTAGCATGAAGAAATTGCAACTTTGGACAAGTGGTGGTGCTAGAGAGTTTGAGTTAGAGACTCCAAACTTGCTGTGGTTAATGTTGAGTCTCCTCTATCAGTGTGCCAAAGTTCACAACTTTCCCGCAAGCGGTTCTATGGGCTGCCATAGACTTGCGGCGGAAGAAGAAAAATGACGCTAACGGATACAATAGGTGCCACTGCACCTTCGGTGCTTGGCCCCTAAAAATAAAGTCCACACTGACTACATTGCCTAACACACATACTTGCATTTGTGGTTTACGGGGACTCTCCATAGGCGTAATGGTTTTTATACTGTACAAACTGTATTTTCTATCACCCTACACCTAAACCTACCCCTTACAGAAAACGACTGGCAATTTCATAAAACAACGTTTTGTATGTATTTTAAGCCTGTTGTTTTACGGGGACACAGGACGTGTCCTCATAAACCATGTTTATGTTGTAGTACCAGTTTGCTCATCTGCAATACGTCTATAGGACGTTTAATTTTAGATGTCAAATAGACATCTATTAGATGTCTTTAAGATGTTTATGATTTAGAATGTATGTAAAACTGACATCTTATAGACGTCTGTCAGCATACACACACACACACACACTTCTAACATTATAGGGACATTCCATAAGCGTAGTGGTTTTTATACTGTACACACAGTATATTTTATTCCTCTACATACCTGTATATTCTATAAACCTACCCCTAAACCTATACCCATTACTCAAAACTTTCTGTATTTTTACATTTTTAATCATTCTGTATGTTTTAAAAGCTTGTTTCCTCATAGGGACCTAACAAAATTTTCCCGTAAGGTTAGAATTTACTGGTATTATACTTGTGGGGACATTTGGTCCCCATAACGTATAATACCAGTACACACACACAGCCTCTGAATATGCATCTTATTTTCTGATGGAACTGTTACTGCATATATAGGATATAAAGGGTGTATCAACTGTACCCACTTTACAACCTTGTATATTTCACAAAATGCTATGCTATCCTTTTAACATTCATGTTAGAAAATATGTCCATTAATAATAGACAGTTGAAATATCACAAATATAATTTTTTTAACATAATTTGCGTAGCATGTGTGTAAATGTAACTTTTAACCTATTATCATAACACTGTACAGCTAAACAGCATGTGAAGCAATAGGACACCTGTCTGGGTACAGTTGATACACTGTGTCTCAACCGTACCCCACTGACATACTCGCATGTTTCTCTAGATTATGCAAAGACCTTGCATGGCACAATATCATAAAATGTCTATTTTTAGAGCACAGAGTAACGTTTGCAATGATATAGGTGAAGTTTAACAGTCATAAAAGGATAATAAGCTATTCATTGTGGAAGGGACATGGTGAAATGAAAATCTTACCTTATAAAAAAAACTTTTGACAATATCTTTGGAGTGGAAAGACACCTTTCAAATTTTCCATGACCAAAGAGAATGCTAATACACGTGTGGAGCAAAAATCACGGCTCAGGGTTCCTTTGCACGCAAGTTATTTAAGGCGTTTCAACTTCACACACGTCTCAAATGTACTCAGTCTACCCTACACTAGCATATAGTTGACCTTAATAGACATGGATCCCATTAGAAAGAAAGTGTGAAGACATCAGAAATAGTGCATACTTTATTAATATATTTTGATATTACATACAGAACATAGTGAGATTTATTATTTAAAAGCTGCCAACAAGCATATTAATACATATTTTGCCAAAATGCGTCATTCAGTGAATGCAGACCTTGATGAATTCATAAAGTAGTTTTGCAATGGCTTTTAAAAATGACTGTTAATTCAAATGAAATGTCTGACTGTAATAATCTTGCTTTAAAAAACAAATTAGCAAATAGTTAAATGCATAATCAATCAAAATATAATAATGTGAATTAATGCAAGTAGAAATGTAGCGATGTTAAGTGTCTCCTTTTAAAATATATTTCATACTTAAAAACATTATGAAATCAAAGACTGTCAAATCATGTTTAAGTTCAGTCAATTGTTACAAAAAATCATAAGTAATTACTGTCAATGTAGATAATACACAAGGCACAAGTTCATTATATCCGAAGGGAATAAAAGGCATTTTTCTCCAGAAAAATAAGGCAGTCATGTCATAAAACTAAAGTTTAAAACAAAATGAAAAAGACAAGGATGTTATGACTCAAGACAGTCAACATAGTTCATAAACCTCTCAGAAGAAATACAAGTGGTCTAATTTATTGCATATTTCGAGAACACCGCGAGGGCTTTAATAAAGCAAGATAATTTAAGCTGGGGAGGAGATTACACAGCCTCAGCACTTAGTTTCATCTGAGCAAAAAGTTTGGTTTAGAGCTTGTGTTGCTCCAGGCTCATTACATCATGCATTAGCTTCTGATCCCGTCTGACAGAAAAATATAAGGCTTGAGCATACATTAAAAATCAAATACAACTCTCAGATCAATACATCAAAACTGGGCCCACGGTCAGGACACAGAAAAGGGTTCAGCCTTGAGAAAAAGCTCTGTGGCATTGCATATGAGGCAACAGAAATGACAAACGTGCTGAATAATCACTCTGAACAGTGAGAATATAACTAGTATTATCTTTATAAACATGCAAGTACATATATATCAATAAACTATATAAAAGTGTTTGTTTGGTTTTGGTTGCAGAGTGTTAAGACACAAGAACATTGTTGGTGTGAGACCAAAGAAAATCTGCTGGCTACTTTCTGCCATGGAAAAACAAAGCTCAAGCACGTAAGACACACTTCTACGACTAATCTGAGATAATTTGCGGTCCAGATTTAGTTTGGTCTCTGTTCATACTTTAAGCACCATAGATGTAACAATTGACCATCCTTTGACTCCCCCTGTGGGCGAGGAGATCTACTTGCGGCCTACGGTCTCCGCCAGCTTCTTGAGTCTCTTCTTCAGCTCCAGAGGAAACTTCTCGTAACATTTCTTACACACCGGCTTCATGTCAAATTCCACAAACTTGTTCCTAAAACACAAATTTTGCTTTTAGGAGTGTGATTTTTAACACATTCAGGCCAGAAACATAGTCTACATGTATGCGTTCCATTCCAGCTAAAACTATCAAAAAATAATTTTTGATAATAAAATAAAGCCAAAATAAAATAAATATTTTTGAAATTAGAAACATTAGAAACATTGCTCTGAAAGCTAACTGTAATTAAATAAATTTAAGTTGAAGTACTAAAATTACTAAAACTAAAATAAAGCTAAATATAAATATAAATATTAAAAAGAAAACAATTGACAAAAGCACAAAACAAAATGACTAAAACTAAAATGATCACTGAAAATATTAAAAGCCAGTTTAAAATATTAAATACTATAATAAAAAAACTATAATAAATAATATAATAAAATATTTTATTAATACTTAGGCAGTGTTGTGCATTAATTAGGTCTATGAATGACCAAAAAAATGGGTGAAAATATTAAAAATATGATAATGCTGAACTGACAAATGAATACTGGAAAATAGAGATGCATCTAGATTACAATTCTTGCTGATAACAGTAACCATATTATTATTTTGATGTTATGGCCGATAACTGGCTGATTTTAATTTTAACTAAATTTTCACATTTTAATAACTAAATTGAACATTTAAGACAGACAAATTCGCTACAATTGAAGTTAAGCATCACACCAATCTAAAAAATTCTATTCATTTTGAACACTATTATTAAATTACTAGTGTTTTCTAAGAGCAAGGCCCAATCCCATTTTTACCCCTTACCCCTCAGTTTCGCGCATTCACGTGAAGGGGTAGGGGTGTCTCGATTTTGGTTGGAGGGGTAGGGGGAACGGCCAGATAGCCCTTCAAATGAAGATTTTTCAGGAGCACACTTCAAATGAAGGGGTATGAGAATTACCTCAGCAAAACCGGCTACAGCGGCAACATGGCTGCCCGAGCGAACAAAAAGCATTTTTTGCACTAATAAAGATTTGAATGAAAAGTAATCATTATTTTTATTTTACATTCAATTGTGTATTCATATTTACGGTCATGTTATTTAAAGAAATGTTTGCAAAAAAAAAAAGATTTGCTAATGTTAAATCATTACTGACTGCACGATAGTGCCACAACATATTTTCATATCTGATCAGGGCGATAACCACCATAGACATTGAGGGGAGCTAGTCCCCCCCAATAATTAGAAATCGCTAAGCCTTTTTCTCAAATATGGCCAATTCGAGAGAGAGAGAGATGAACGTTGTGTGTATGTGCGTCTCTGCGTCTCTCTTTACAATAAGTGAGTTTACTTCAAAAACTGCGATTTTATCCTCTTGTTGCTGGAAAATATAATGTAGCGATTCAGTATTTAAACAATGTTATTAATACAAGTCGCGGGGCAGCGTTGACAAGTTTCTTTGCTCCTGAATGTGTGAGCTACGTGATCTCCAATATGTATGTGTGTGTGTAAGCAGCGCATTAATATAGAACGGTAAGGCTCTAATGCACACCAGTATAGGTGTGTGTATTGTAGAAGCTAGACGACGTATAACGGTATAGCTGACGTGTAACGGTATAGTAGTGGTATATCATTTCTCAGGGGAATATTTTTATGCCTAACCCTTGATACTCTGTTTAAAGAGAGAAGGAGAAGGGGTAGGCGTAGGGGTAGAGGTAGGTGAAGGGGTATAAAATAGAATTGGGATTGGGCCTAAGTGAGAAAAAAAAAAAACAGGGAAAGTAAGCATGCACAATTAAATATCCAATAACGATCAAGGATAACAAATACAGGGAAAAGTTGCTGAAAAATACATTAAAAAAAATAAAATTAAAAAATAAATGGTGAGGCTGCAGACACTAACCAATGATAATGAACGAGTGAAGCAGATGAGCAAGAAGAAGGAAAAGGAGAGAAAAGAGTTACAGACAGACGGCGATGACTTTCTTTCGCCGTTCGCGAGAATCACGTTCACGTTTCGCCAAACGGCTCTTCAGCTCTTCCGGCAGGCGTTCGTAACAGTGTTTACACACCGGCTTCAGGTCCACCTCCACAAACCTGTCCCTGCAGGGCCACCGTCAGGGACAATGAGGGAGGAAAGAGGAGAAACAAGCGAAAAGGAGGGGAAATTGGATGGAAGATTGGAAGAGGAATGGGTTTGAAGTGGGAAAGAGAAAGAGAAATGGAATGCGGTAGCATTTTAAGAGCCAAGGAGAATCGAATGGGACAGAAGTAGAGAATAAAAGAGTTAGCTGGAGAGAAAGGTTAGTAATGATCCAAAGAAGTAGGCTACATCACAGCAGCCGAGACCCAATTTAAAGGCACTTCTGCACAAATTTACACAAAACACAGCTACCAAACAGTCGCTTAGAGAAAAAGGAAAGAGGACAGATTGTGATATAGGATGAGTACACATGTGTGTAAAATCACTTACTTGAGGGTGAGCTTGGTGTTACAGGTCGAGCATGAGAAGCAATTCACACACCAAGCCTTATTCAGAGCCGACACCACTGAGAGAAAACACAAAAACAACTCAACTCACAACAGCAGCACCCTAGCCATAACAACAACTGCATATCAAAGCACTATTTTTTGTAATTATTATACATTGAAGCTTTAAAGGTTGGGAACTAAATGTCAATATCATGTTCAAGTAAAGAGCAATTACCATCTCCTTCGATCACACGGTTGCAATGATAACAAACATCACCAAAGAGCTGCACAACAGACAGAACAGATGCTTTAGTCTCACAAGTTTCATTATCCACAACACAGCCTTTTCAGATCAAAAGGGGCTTTGAAAGAAGAGCCAGGCATGTGTTACCTGGTTGTAGTGAGTCTCGCAGTAAGCAAGTCCTTTTCTCTCATAATGACGGTGTCCCAGGAAAGGCTTCTCGCACTTGGCACAGACAAAATGCTGTAGAGACACACAAACACACACGCTGTGAGCATGCCATTCAAATATACACTACCATTCAAAAGTTTTGACTGATTTTGAAAGAAGTCTCTTATGCTCAAAGCTGCATTTATTTGAGTTAGGGTTGCACGATTAATCGCATGCGATATTTAATGCGCATCTTATCAGTAAAGCCGGTTCTGTAATCAGCGGTAAATCTCCATCACCTGCGTGCTTTCACATTGAGCAGCATTAACTACACAGAGCCGTTGTTCACTGA